>NC_037672.1:25149285-25183295 GCF_003255815.1 Theropithecus gelada
GCCACCTCGCCCGGCTAATTTTTTGTATTTTTAGTAGAGATGGGGTTTCACTGTGTTAGCCAGGATGGTCTCGATCTCCTGACCTCGTGATCCGCCCGTCTCGGCCTCCCAAAGTGCTGGGATTACAGGCTTGAGCCACCGCGCCCGGCCTCTTCCTGGTTCTTGAACACCTGCTTAAAAATAGATGGTTTTCTTTTTTTTCTTTTTTTACTTTTCTGTGTCCTTGGGGTGTGCCAACCATACCTGAAACCATGAGGTAGGTCTAATACCAGGGAAGGGGTGATGGGATGGAGGAAAGTCCTGTTGGATCTGCATAATGTACTAATTGTTTAAAACCATACATTGCGCAGAAAGCTGTGGTTAGATCTGTGGTGTGAAACAGGGAACTCTGCAACTCTCAAGCAACAGTTTCCATGCCTAAGGTGAGTGTTTACATTATAGAGGCTGGAATCCCTGTTAATACCTTAGGTGCTTTTTTTTCATGAAGACTGTATTAAGTTTGGGATTTTCTTTCCCTCCAAGTTTTTCAAAACAGCCCACCATAAAAAGGAAGTTTCAACCAACAGAATTGACTTGAAATAAAAATTGGCCTGTGTGTCCCAAATTTACTCATTTGCAGGACTACCTTTTGCTCTCTCCCACTTCCCTTCCTCTCATTGCCTCAGCCTCTTTTTTAAGTTCCTAGTCAGTTAAGGCACATTTCCTGATTTGGCAAACACCACCCCCCCACCCCCTTTTTCTTGGGTAAAACTTCCTGAGTTGACATTAAAGAGAACTGTTACCTCACCCAAGAGCTTTAGGAGGAAAATGGCATTTAGGTTTTATTACATAAAGCCCCACAGTAGTTACCACTTTATAAAATTCAAGTGACTTTTTTCCAAGCTTCTAGTTTTCCAAAGCTGTCTGCCTGGCGACCTCCCAGAGGGCGAGATGCCTCCGAGCGAGCGTGGAGCGGGCCTCCCGGCCTTGGCAGGCAGCTAGGATGAAGATCTTTCCAGCTCTTGCTGGCTGGAAGGAAACTGGCAGCAGAGAGCAGTATCGATGTCCGAGGCCATTCTGGAATCTAAGAGAAGGAGGGCACAGATTCCAATGGCCTGGGGAAGTACCACTCTGTAGCCCCTGGCACCTAGGGATACTAACCTTTCTGCAGAAAAACCTAGCAGCGGGGCCTGGGAGTTCTTCACTCAACTGCCTCCCTCCCCTCCTCCGCTTTCAGGGAGAAGTGGGGAAGTGGGAGGTCTGTTTGCATCAGTGGTAACCACAGCCATTCCCGGTGCCCCTTGCCGCCACCCTTTCAGGGCTTGGTATGCTAACGGTTCTTCCTTCTTCTTCTTTGATGCTGAACGCAGCCAAGACACAGTCATCGCCATTTGCGTCTTCCTGGGAATCCGATTAGGCCCAGATTTACTTCTCCTGGAGGTGTCTGTGTCTTCTCTGGTGTTGAGGAAAAAAAGTTTGTTCTTTTTCCATTCCCCTGCTGCCTATGGGTCTTTGCTCAGATGTCACCTTTTCAGAGAAGCCTTTCCCAACCACAGGTGTGGCCCCAAACCCAGATATATGTGCTGTTCTACTTCTCGGCTTTATTGTTCTCCATAACACTTCTCACCTCCTAAAATACTTTGTACATGTGTTATATTTTACTGTTTCATTTGATTTTCTGCCTATCTTCTGCCATCTGCCCCGTGCTCACACCCACACCCTGCATCCCGAGCACCCAGAACAGTGCCACGTACATAGTAGGCGCTCGATAAGTATTCGTTAAATAATGAATGGATTTGAGACTTTCTGAAACCCTAAGAAAGATATGAGAAGGTATGATTTTTGATTAAGAAAAATGTTTCTGGCCAGACACGGTGGCTTATCCTTGTAATCACAGCACTCCACGAGGCTGAGGCAGGAGGATTGCATGATCCCCGGAGTTCAAGACCAGCATGGGCAACATGGCAAAACCCTGTCTCTACATAAAACTTTTTAAAAATTAGCCTGGCACAGTGGCATGTGCCTATGTCCTCAGCTACTCAGTAGGCTGAAATGGGAGAATCCCTTGAGCCTAGAAGTTTGAGGTGGCAGTAAGCCGTGGTCATGCCACTGCATTCCAACCTGGGTGATAGAGCGAGACCCTGTGTCTAAAAAAAAAAAAAAAAAGAAGAAGAAGAAGAAGAAGGCTGGGCACGGTGGCTCACACCTGTAATCCCAGCACTTTGGGAGGCTGAGGCTGGTGGATCATATGAGCCCAGGAGTTGGAGACCAGCCTGCTCAACATGGCAAAACCTCGTCTATTGAAAATACAAAAATTAGCCGGGGGTGGTGGTGCACGTTTGTGATCCCAGCTATTCAGAAGGTTAAAGCAGGAGAATTGCTTGAACCCAGGAGGTGGAGGTTGCAGTGAGCTGAGATCACACCTCTGCATGATCTCAGCCTGGGCGACAGGGCGAGACATCATCTCAAAAAAAAAAAAAAAAAGAAAAAGAAAGGAAAAATGTTTCTAAAGTATCAGGGCTAGAGGAGGGGATTAGAAGCCATAAAGGAAGACAGCATTCATGGGATAGGGAGATGATCACGTTGTCAACTAATATTTGTGATAAACTAATGAGATGTCATCATCCCTATTTCATAAATGAAGCAACTGAGGCACAGAGCATTTGCATAACTTACCCAAGGTCACACAGAGAGAAAGTGACAGACGGCATCAAGGTGTGGAACCATGATCTTTCCACTGCTGTCCCCTGACTTCTGTTTAGACCACAAAGCCTGGTAATTTGACATCCTCAGCAGAATCAGGTGCATAAGCCCCACATTCAAATCCCAGCTCTGCCACTTGCTGGCAGGGTGACTCTAGGCAAGGTTCTGGGCTCCTATAGGTAACTGTTTTCCTAGGAAGATAATGAAAAGGGAGGACCTAGCATGCTATGATTCTACTTATGCCTCCCAACCGTCCAGTGGGGCAGGAAGGGAACAAGTATTACTAACACCGGAAAAAGAAATTAAAACCCAGGGAGACTATGTGACTCGGGTGTGGCTAAGCAACATGTTAAGTCAGTCTTTGGAGAAAAACCATCCAGGAAAGAGGTATCTTCACATAACACAATTTTCACCTTCTTTCCAAATCACAGGGTTTTTTTTGTTTTGTTTTGTTTTTTGAGACAGAGTCTCGCACTGTTGCCAGGCTGGAGTGCAGTGGTGCGATCTCGGCTCACTGCAACCTCTGCCTCTTGGGTTCAAGCGATTTTCTTGCCTCAGCCTTGCAAGTAGCTGGGACTACAGGAGCGCACCACCACACCCAGCTAATTTTTTGTGTTTTTAGTAGAGACAGGGTTCCACCATGTTGGCCGGTATGGTCTGGATCTCTTGACCTCTTTGCCCACCTCGGCCTCCCCAAGTGCTGAGATCACAGGCGTGAGCCACCACAACCAGCCCAAATCATAGTTTTTATGGCTGAAAAAGATACTGAGTGACATGCTAACTTTAAAGCTGTTGTAGGCCGGGTGTGGTGGCTCACGCCTGTAGTTCCAGCACTTTGGGAGGCCTAGGTGGGCGGATTACTTGAGGTCAGGAGTTTGAGACCAGCCTGGCCAACATGGTGAAACTCCATCTCTACTAAAGATACAAAAATTAGCCGAGCATGCTGGGACACGCCTGTAGTCCCAGCTACTTGGAAGGCTGAGGCAGGAGAATCGCTTGAACCCAGGAGGTGGAGGTTGCAGTGGGCCAAGATCGTGCCACGACTCCAGCTTGGGAGACAGAGCGAGACTCCATCTCAAAAAAAAAAAAAAAAAAAAAATACATAAAATAAATACATAAAGCTGTTGTAAATTTTAAGTTTCTACTTTTAAGTTCTCTGATTTAAAAAACACTTCCCTATGGTAACTAAAAGAAGCTTTAGAAATTGTGGATGTTAGATGAGATCTGGGTTTCTGCTTGGGCAAGGCTTGGTGGTTGTGAAGTTGCATGCTACATGTCCCAATAAAATCGCCTCCTTGAAAGAATATGATGCACAGAAATCTATTGAAATGCAATTTATGGAAAATCTAACACGGCCTTGGGTCCCACGCTTGCTCTTCCATTGCTGTCAACACGGTGAAATTCTGTCCCTGTTGATTACTTTTCTGTTTCCGTGGGCTTGCTGATTAAATGCTACATATATATATATATATATATATATATATATATATATATATATATATATATGTAGCTATATATATTTTAAAAATGCTGTATATATATAAACACTTTGAATATTTAAATGAGAAAGAAAAAAATCCTCCTCTTTGCTTCACCATGACATTAGAGCTACAGTAGTGACTCTGTCTGATGTTAACTGAGCACATACTCTGTTAAGAAAGCCACCTTAAATAAGCAAACTCAAATTGTATCTTTGAGGAAATTCTTCTCTTCTGTTTCCTTTGTAGCAAGGGCAGAGTCCAAAACTGCGTTTCTTCCTCAACCTGTGAGATCAGATTTAAATTTCTTTGTTTATTTATTTTGGCTAGATGATATTCTCTTTGTTAGCACAGAATAAACTAGTCATAGAGTTTTCTATAAATGAAGAACTTGGCTGGGCGCAGGAGAATCACGCTTGCCTATAATCCCAGAGCTTTTGGAAGCTGAGGTGGGAGGATTGCTTGAGGCCAGGAATTGGTGATCAGTCTGGGCAACATAGTGAGACCCCATTTCTACAAAAAAAAAGAATTAAAATTAGCCAGACATGCTGGTGTGAAGACTTAGAAGGCTGAAGCAGGAAGATGCTTGAGCCCACGAGTTCAAGGCTTCAGTAAGCTGTGATCACACCACTGCATTTCAGCCTGGGTAACAAAGCAAGACCCTGTCTGTTTAAAAAAAAAAGAAAAAAAGAAAAAAGTCAAAAGTCAAAAAAGCTGAACTTGAAAAAATTTGGTTCTGATCCCTCTCTGTAATGCTAGCACTCGTGAAAAATTCAGCATTTGTGGAATTCCTTCCTTTATGATTTAGGAATCTCCACCTGGCTCCCCACCCCCACCAGACACAAGCCTCTCTCTTCTCTTGGGACCAGGACCAGGCTGCAAGCCTGAGTGCCACAGGGCTGGGTTCTTCAATGCATGGCCTTGGTGAGTTATCCTGAGAAGTTGTGTAGGGAAAGTGCCAGTCTGGCCAAGCTATAGGTGCCCAGGAAAGCCCTGATTTGTGAGTGCATAGTGTGTAGGGCACACAATCCCGAAGGAGTGGCAGGGGCCTATTCATCTCCTTTGCAGGATTTAAAACTAAGATGGCAGTGATGGAGGAACAGATGGCAAGTGTTAGTCAGAGGGAGAGACTTAGTATGCTCATATGGGCTCAAATTTTTTCATGAGAGAAATGCTCTCCTGACCCTCTCTAGCCCCAAAAGTCCAGAGGAAGAATTTTGCAAGCATGATTAGTGTTTTTAAATGTATTGCTCTCCCCCATAGGTTTCTATCAGGTCTTTAAAAATTCGATTCAGTGTCCGTCTAATCTTTACAAGTTATTTTCACCTGTGTTAAGGATCTTTTTCCAAGTTGCTGCTTATTCTTCATGTATGTGTGTGTGTTTGTGTGTGTGCCTTGCCTTCTAATCTAGCTCCTTTGCTGAATATTTATTGAGCACCTATTATGTGCCAAGGACAGTATATAGCAGTATGAATGCAAATGCCATGGTACTGACATTCTAATTAGGAGCTCTTCACTGATTCTGCTCCTTTTGCCTTCTCTGTGCTGCCTTTGCTTCCTAGTTACTTTATCACATATACTTCATATTCATCTTCAATTTTTCATCTAAAGATAGGATGCTACATAACATTTTTTAAAAAGTAAAGTCATGTCTGTCATGCAAATATAAAGTGAACATGTGCCAAAGATTTTTAATTTATTGATTTATGAGGGATCCAGAAAAAACCGTTAAAACCAATTCAAAGGACAATTTGAAGAACAGATACATATGGAGGCAATCTGGAATGTTGCAATGAATTTACTAATAGGTACAAAATTGGCTGGTATCTGATAGAAGAAAAATATGTAGTGTTTTGGGTCATCTACTGGGTAGAAATTAATTGCATTACTATCAGATAAAATTGATGTGCATTTTCAAAACAAGAATCATTTGAATAACTATGAACAGGACATATCTGCACTGATACCAGTTTTCTACAACTTAACTTCTATACCTATAGGATTATGAAATAGACTAATCAATCCAAGATAATCAAAAGTTTCTATTCCTATAGAAGCAGATAATTACCAGACAATCTGCTAAAACACTCAGGGACTCTACTGAAATAACACTGAAGAATCTCTTTTGCCCCTTTCCAAGTCTTTATAATTTTCCTGACAAGGGCTTTACAAGGAGAAAATTAAGCTCAACTCTTGTCAGTTTCTAGCAGGTTTGAAGTAACAATGATTAGTCCATTTTTAAAATAGTCTTTGGTGGGAGCTCCACTTACATGACATCTGGCAGACATCAGGAAATTTGGCTATGGGATGGATGTGTAAGGTTCTAAGGAGGCCACAGTGCCTGGTGGCTAAGAGTGCTGCCATGGGAGCTGGGTGGTTGTGCTCCTGTATGACCTTAGCTTTCTCTGCACAGTTTCTTCCTTTCTAAAGTGGAGAAAATAACAGTAACTATTTCATAGGATCATGTTGAGAACTAAATAAGATAATACACATGAAGCACCCAGCACAGTGCCTGACCCACAGTATGTACTCGATAAATGTTAACTGTTTGAAGAAAATGTCTGTTAAACGTGGTAGTTTCTAATGAATATCAGTGAATTCAACCCGGTTGGGCAGAAGAGAGGATGATGCTCTGAGCCTAGCCACTATAGAAGAGGGCAAGTTTTGCTGCACTGGTTGCTGTTTGATATTTTTTTTCTTTTTCTTTTTCTTTTTTTTTTTTTTGGAGACGGAGTCTTGCTCTATAGCCAAGCTGGAGTGCAGTGGCACAATCTTGGCTCACTGCAACCTCCGCCTCCCAGGTTCAAGTAATTCTCCTGTCTCAGCCTCTCAAGTAGCTGGGACTACAAGCGCGCCCCACCACGCCTAGCTAATTTTTGTATTTTTGGAGACAGGCTTTCATCATGTTGGCCAGGATGGTCTCAATCTCTTGACATCGTGATCCAACTGCTTCGGCCCCAAAGTGCTGGGATTACAAGCGTGAGCCACCACGCCTGGCCTGTTTGATATTTTCAGTGTTTACACCAATTCCCATGGTTGCTTACATTTGCTTTTAATGTAAATGTAAGGTTTACATTTACAGGTTTTTGCATGTAAATGTAGGTTTTTGCATGCCACAATTTAAACTTCTCATTTCAGGTGGAGGGAGGTAAAAGGGTTTTTGTGAGTGAAGTTGAAATTTTTTTTTTTTTTTTTTTGAGACAAGGTCTTGCTTTGCACCCAGGCTGGAGTGCAGTGTCTCGAACAAGGCTCCCTGCAGCCTCAACTTCTTGGCTCAACTGATTCCCCCCATCTCAACCTCCCAAGAAACTGGGACCACGTTGCCCAGGCTGGTCTGTAACTCCTGATCTTAAGATATCCACCCACCCTGACCTCCCAAAGTGCTGGGATTACAGGCATGAGCCACCATGCCCAACCAAAATTGTCTTTTAAGAGAGAGCCCTGACTGGGCGCGATAGCTCACGCCTGTAATCGCAGCACTTTGGGAGGCCGAGGTGGGTGGATCACATGAGATCAGGAGTTGGAGACCAGCCTGGCTAACATGGTGAAACCCCAACTCTACTAAAAATACAAAAGATTAGTCAGGCGTGGTGGCAGGCACCTGTAATCCCAGCTACTCGGGAGGCTGAGGCAAGAGAATCGCTTGAACCCAGGAGGCAGAGGTTGCAGTGAGCCGAGATCGCAACATTGCACTCCAGCGTGGGCGACAGAGCAACACTTCATCTCAAAAAAAAAAAAAAAAGAGAGAGAGAGAGCCCCATTCCATCCCTGGACAATGGTACTTGTTCCAGCCAGTTAATTTTCTGTGCCTCAGATAACTTAAGGAGACCATACGTTTTAAACTGTTCTATGAAAATGCCTTAGGAGCTTTGCAAACATTTTATTCAAATTTCAATTTTAACTATTTATGAATTTATTATTAAAAGCAAATGACTTGGAATAATGAAAAAGTTCTGGAAATGGACAAGAGTGATGGTTGCACATTGTGAATGTACTTAATGCCCTTGAATTGTACACTGAAGCACGGTTAAAATGGCAAATTTTATGTTATAAATATTTTGCCACAATATAAAAAAAATTAAAGCAAATACACACACATGCATTAAAATGTACTACATTTTAATAAATTGGAGACTTCCCATGTGCTATCCAGTTTATGCAGATTTCTGGATAAAACTTTTTTTCATCTTTGTTTACTTGAAGAATATTTTGAAATTGAAAGATAACTCTTTAAAAACTGTTACCATTTGTAACTATATTTCTACCCAAACAAGAATTTTCTTATATATTGTGTAACCAAAACTAAATACAGAAACAAATCAGATGATGAGGCTGTAACTGTTTTCCATTGGGTTCAATTTGTAAACGTTTGTGTTAAACAAAAACAGCCTGTTCGAATGACATTATAATAAGGAGTTGTCTTAATTTTACCATATAAAAACAATTAATACTAAAAATCTCATTTTACTTATTTTTTATTTGTTTTTATGAAAAAAGGAGGTGTAATTGACTCACAGTTCCGCAGGCTTAACGGTAGTATCTAAAAATCTTATTTAAATTTGTTGTATTTCAGGACACTGAGAATCCCTCTGCAGTTTTTTGTTTGTTTGTTTGTTTTTGTTTTTTTTGTTTTTGAGACAATTTCGCTCTTGTTGCCCAGGCTGGAGTGCAATGGCACAAACTCAGCTCACTGCAACCTCCACCTCCTGGGTTCAAGTGATTCTCCTGCCTCAGCCTCCCTAGTAGCTGGGATTACAGGTGCCTGCCACCACACCCAGCTAATTTTTTGTATTTTTAGTAGACACAGGGTTTCACTATGTTGGCCAGGCTGGTCTCGAACTCCTGACCTCAGGCAATCCACTCGCTTAAGCCTCCCCAAATGCTGGGATTATAGGCATGAGACACCGCGCCTACCACTCTGAGACACGACCTTTAAAATTCTCTCTGACTTGAAATGCAAATCAAAACCACAATGAGATACCATCTCACACCAGTTAGAATGGCGATCATTCAAAAGTCAGGAAACAACAGGTGCTGGAGAGGATGTGGAGAAATAGGAACACTTTTACACTGTTGGTGGGATTGTAAACTAGTTCAACCATTATGGAAAACAGTATGGCGATTCCTCAAGGATCTAGAACTAGATGTACCATATGACCCAGCCATCCCATTACTGGGTATATACCCAAAGGATTATAAATTATGCTGCTATAAAGACACATGCACACGTATGTTTATTGCAGCACTATTCACAATAGCAAAGACTTGGAATCAACCCAAATGTCCATCAGTGACAGATTGGATTAAGAAAATGTGGCATATATACACCATAGAATACTATGCAGCCATAAAAAAGGATGAGTTTGTGTCCTTTGTAGGGACATGGATGCAGCTGGAATCCATCATTCTTAGCAAACTATCACAAGAACAGAAAACCAAACACCGCATGTTCTCACTCATAGGTGGGAACTGAACAATGAGATCACTTGGACTCGGGAAGGGGAACATCACACACCGGGGCCTATCATGGGGAGGGGGGCGGGGGGAGGGATTGCATTGGGAGTTATACCTGATGTAAATGACGAGTTGATGGGTGCAGCACACCAACAAGGCACAAGTATACATATGTAACAAACCTGCACGTTATGCATATGTACCCTACAACTTACAGTATAATAATAATAAATAAATTAAAAAAAAAAAAAAAAAATTCTCTCTGACTTATTAATGTAATTATAAAATGTTTGGTGTTTGAAAAGATTTATATTTTTTGCAGTCACTTTTAGTAGCCAATGAAAAAAATAATATAAGCAAAGCAAGCTGTGTATTAATCTTTAGAGTAGGCAAAGCAAAAAGGTGGAATTGTCCTGCAAGCCTTTCCCCCACTTACAACGAGCTACACATAAATAATCACAGCCATTGGAGTTCTAATTCCTTGAAGATGTCTGGACAGAAGAGTTATGCTAAGTTAACAGTTCTTAGTTTTAGTCTTACAAAATTATTTCTTAAAACTATTTTGTTTTAATATAACACTCCTATTTGAATTATAGAGCTCTCTCAAATAAAGTGCTTCATTCTTTCCAAATTATCTACACCAGGGGCAACCTCCACTGTCAGATTTTCATGCAGACTTTATGTGTATTTGTGTATGTATGTGTTTATCTAGGGAGAGGGTCATAGTTTCTCAGGGGATTCTACAAAATGTAAATAATTGCCTTCATTCGTAATCCTCTCTCTCTCTTTTCTTTTTTTGCTAATGTAAATCTCGCCTGTGAATCATCTGAAAAGGAATTTTGCTATTGATAATAGGATCATGTCACCAAGCAAAATAAATCCTTGAAAAAAAATGTCCAGTTCTGGTGCATTTATTTTTTTCTGGGATAAAGTGCCAACACCATGTCAAAATCCCCAAGCTATTATGAAACTACTCTTGAATCTTAATTTCCAGTTTAGTATTAAATATGGGAACATGAAAATTAAAAAAACAAAATTGTCTGACAAAAAATAAACTAGTGCACCCACATAACAGTTGAATGACACATTTCATACTCGAATAAAGATCTAAGAAATTTAAATTACAACAAATCAAATGAGCTTCACGTATTTCTTTCTTTCTTTCTTTTTTTTTTTTTGAGATGGAGTTTCACTATTGTTGCCCAGGCTGAAGTGCAATGGCGTGATCTCGCCTCACTGCAACGTCTGCCTCCAGGGTTCAAGCAATTCTCCCGCCTCAGCCTCCTGAGTAGCTGAGATTACAGGCATGCACCACCACTCCTTGCTAATTTTTGTATTTTCAGTAGAGACGGGTTTCTCCATGTTGGCCAGGCTTGTCTGTTACTCCTGACCTCAGGTGATCCGCCCGCCTTGGCCTCCCAAAGTGCTGGGATTACAGGCATGAGCCACCATACCTGGTGGAGCTTCATGTATTTCATAATAATTTTACATTATATAGAAGGAAATATGGAGTTGAGTCCAGGAAAATACTGTCCCTTTGTGTTTTAAGTGTAGATTCTTATTTTTGAATTAAAGATACAGGATTTTCTGGGCCTGGCGCAGTGGCTCACACCTGTAATACCAGCACTTTGGGAGGTCGAGGTGGGTGGATCACCTGAGGTCAGGAGTTCAAGGCCAGCCTGGCCAAGATGGCCAAACCCTGTCTCTACTAAAAGTACAAAAATTAGCCAGGAGTGGTGGCAAGTGGTGGCAAGTGCCTGTAATCCTAGCTGCTCTGGAGGCTGAGGTAGAAAAATCGCTTGAACCCAGGAGGAAGAGGTTGAAGTGAGCCGAGATGGCACCCCTGCACTCCAGCCTGGGCTATGGAGTGAGACTCTGTTTCAAAAAATTAAATTAAATAAGATAAAATAAAGATATAGGATTTTCTAAAGCAAAAGAGGCCTGAGGCTACTGATTTTCTCTTCTTTCCTGCTGAATACATTTAACTAAACTTTTTTTTTTTTGAGACGGTGTCTTGCTCTGTCACACAGACTGGAGTGCAGTGGCATGATCTCAGCTCACTGCAACCTCCGCCTCCCAGGTTCAAGAGATTCTCCTGCCTCAGCCTCCCAAGTAGCTAGGACTACAGGTGTGCGTCACCATGTCCAGCTAATTTTGTACTTTTAGTAGAGACAGAGTTTCACAGTGTTGGCCAGGATGCTCTTGATCTTTTGACCTCGTGATCCGTCTGCCTCAGCCTCCCAAAGTGCTGGGATTACAGGCATGAGCCACCACGCCTGGCCCATTTAACTACAGTGATTTTAATACAATGATTTTTATGGTTTAGAAGGTGTCCAGCATATTTAAGTTAGAGGCAAATGCTATTGGGTAGATCACCTAACCCCCAAGTTTCCATTTTCTTACAATATCCAAAATACAGGATTAAATATGGTAATGGTTATTGAAAGCACCTCTCAAGTTGCAAAGTTCTTCTTAATAGTATTTATGTTATTGTTATATGTTATACTGCCTGACTACAAAATCCAAAAGTGAGAAATAAGTTGTGAAGAGAATAAAGGCTAGGAAATAAAGGACTGCCGCCTTCACAGCCTATTTCATCTGAACATGCTGTAATGTATTTCCTTAACAGCTTCGTTGTTGCATTTTTAAAGGTTGTCTTCCACTTACCAACTCTCTCATAATTGAGATTCTTCAGCCCCCGACTTCATACTTAGTGAAAACAATTTTGGTTTTGCAATTATTATTGGTAAGAAACTGACATTACCAAGTTGAGTGTGTCTGCAAAGCATCTTTTCTGGTCCATATGAACTCTATTTTAACTTCTATTTTATTTTTTGAGACTGAGTCTCCTTCTGTCACTAAGGCTGGAGTGCTGTGGGGCCATCTGAGCTCACTGCAACCTCCGCCTCCTGGATTCAAGCGATTCTCCTGCCTCAGTATCCTGAGTAGCTGGGATCACAGGCGTGTGCCACCACGCCCAGCTAATTTTTATATTTTTAGTAGAGACGGGCTTGGCCATGTTGCCCAGGCTGGCCTCCAACTCCTGACCTCAAGTTCGTCCACCTCAGGAGTCACTGCGCCCCCGGCTGAACTCTTTTTAAAATCTTTTGTTTGAGATTAACAACAACAACAACAATAACCAGTCTATTGTGTGTCCTCCATTCCCAGAACAAGTTAAACTTAACTTTTTTTTTTTTTGAAACGGAGTCTCACTCTGTCACCCAGGCTGGAGTGCAGTGACACAATCTCAGCTCACTGCAAGCTCCACCTCCGGGTTCAAGCGATTTTCCTGCCGCAGCCTCCCCCAGCTAATTTTTTTTTTTTTTTTTTTAGACCAAGTCTCGCTCTGTCGCACAGACTGGAGTGCAGTGGCGCGATCTCGCTCACTGCAAGCTCCGCCTCCCGGGTTTACGCCATTCTCCTGCCTCAGCCTCCCGAGTAGCTGGGACTACAGGCACCGCCACCTTGCCCGGCTAATTTTTTGTAATTTTAGTAGAGACGGGGTTTCACTGTGTTAGCCAGGATGGTCTCGATTTCCTGACCTCGTGATCCGCCCGCCTCGGCCTCCCAAAGTGCTGGGATTACAGGTGTGAGCCACCGCGCCCGGCCAATTTTTGTATTTTTAGTAGAGATGGGGTTTCACCATATTGGCCAGGCTGATCTCGAAAACCTGACCTTGTGATCCGCCCACCTTGGCCTCCCAAAGGGCTGGGATTACAGTGGTGAACCACCGCACCCAGTCAAACTTCACTTTTTATTCAAACATATACCTCAGTGTCCAGACTCTGGAAAGGCATTTCTGTATAGCAGGCCCAGTCTCAGATAAATATTCTAAACTCCCACCCCTCCGCCATACAAACCCCTCACTACCATGGTGATACCTGGGCCCCGGTGTTATGGAACTAGTAGCATCTGCCACCTCCATTCAGTTATCTATTACGGCGTAACAAGTTACCGCAAAACACAGCAGTTTAAAACTAAACGCTTACTATCCCTGCCCCACTTCATTCCTGCCATCTCTGATACAAGAACAACTGTATCTACATCCGGTGCTGGTAAAACCCCTACGGTCATTTCAAAGAGTCTCCTCCAACATCTTTCTGCCTCAAAATTTTAATAAATGAATAGTACAGTTTGAAAAAAATAGAATGTGAGAGAAGGGAGACAAAACATTGGTATCAATAGTGACTGCCATCAACTCTACACCTCACACCAAAACCCTTACGTAAAAATGGCATGTTACCTGCTTAATGATACTGATATGTTAAAAAAAAAAAAAAAAAAAAAGTGGCATGTTATCAAATGCGTTCCAGACAAGTTCCCTGAAGCATCTTCCAACCAGAATACTATCCTGAATGCTCTTTAATCTTTTTTTTTTTTTTTTTTTTTTTTGATACGGAGTCTTGCTCTGTCCCCCAGGCTGCAGGGCAGTGGCAGGATCTCGGCTCACTGCAAGCTCCGCCTCCCGGGTTCAAGCCATTCTCCTGCCTCAGCCTCCCGAGTGGCTGAGACTACAGGCGCCCACCACCGTGCCCGGCTAATTTTTTTTTATTTTTAGTAGAGATGGGGTTTCACAGTGTTAGCCAGGGTGGTCTCGATCTCCTGACCTCGTGATCCACCCACCTCGGCCTCCCAAAGTGCTGGGATTACAGGCTTGAGCCACCGCGCCCGGCCTGCTCTTCAATCTTAAGCAGAAATTCTTGAGCCATCCTGTTTGAATATAAATTACTATGCGTATACCCAAAGCCTAATAGCAAATTGTTGGATATATGAGTAAAATAACCCACTAAGAGACCATTTAAAAGTTTAGTCCAGACCAGCCTGGGCAACATAGGGAGACCCCATCACTACAAAAAATTATTTTTAAAAATTAGCCAGGCTAGCTGGGCGCGGTGTCTCACACCTGTAATCCCAGCAGTTTGGGTGGCTGAGGCGGGTGGATCACGAGGTCAGGAGATCAAGACCATCCTGGCTAACACGGTGAAACCCCGTCTCTACTAAAAATGCAAAAAATTAGCCCAGGATGGTAGCGGGCACCTGTAGTCCCAGCTACTCAGGAGACTGAGGCAGGAGAATGGCATGAACCTGGGAGGTGGAGCTTGCAGTGAGCCAAGATCGTGCCACTGCACTCCAGCTTGGGCAACAGAGTGAGACTCTGTCTCCAAAAAAAAAAAAAAAATTAGCCGGGCTTGGTGGCGTATGCCTGTAGTCCTAGCTACTCAGGACACTTGCTTGAGCCCAGGAATTCAAGGCTGCAGTGCACTGTGATGGTACCGCTGCACTCCAGTCTGGGCCGCAGAGTGAGACCCTGTATTTAAAAAAGAAATTTTCTTAAAAGCTGAGGCTAAAAAGCTTTAAAACATTTTTTCATCCTACCATATTAATTTGGAAGACTGGCTTTAAATATCACGTGGGGCAGTAGTTATAGAACATGTACTGTGGGCTGGGAATGATGGCTGGCGCCTGTAATCCCAACATTTTGGGTGGCCAGGATGGAAGGATGACTTGAGTCCAGGAGTTTGAGAGCAGCCAGGGCAACACAGTGAGACCTGGTCTCTATAAAAATAAAAAATTAGCCAGATGCGTGGTGGTGAGCACCTGTGGTCTCAGCTACTTGGGAGGCTGAAGTGGAAGGATCACATGAGCCAAGGAAATCAAGGCTCCCGTGAGCTGTGGTTGCACCACTGCACTCCAGCCTGGGTGAAAAACCAAGATCTTGCTTAAAAAAAAAAAAAAAAAAAAAAAGAGACAAAATAATTCATGTACTTTAAGCTCTTGGCTTAAATCTTTGAATCTCACATGTGATCTCTTTGTCCTTCAATATCCTATAATTCATTGTTCTGACTGCACATAGAACATCCCATTCTTACCAGATTGGGAGAACTTCACAACCAGAATTTAGGCTTAAACTTTCTTGATTCCTACAGCATCTTACAAAACAGCAGGTGTTCATGTCAATATATATTAATTATGTACAATTTCTTAATCTGAGGGGCACCCTTTCTTTTGTGAAATGATCTTGTAAAGAAAAAGCTTTTTCTTTTTTTTGAGATGGAGTCTCCCTCTGTCACCCAGGCTAGAGTGCAGTGGTCACTATCTCTGTTAACTGCAGCCTCCGCCTCCTGGGTTCAAGTGATTCTCCTGCCTCAGCCTCCCAAGTGGCTGGGATCACAGGGATGCACCACCACGCCTGACTAATTTTTGTATTTTTAGTATAGACAGGGTTTCTCCATGTTGGCCAGGCTGGTCTCGAACTCCTTACCTCAGGTGATCCGCCCATCTCTGCCTCCCAAAGTGCTGGGAGTACAGGTATGAGCCACCACATCTGACCTAAACTAAAAGCTTTGGGTTGGCACATTTTCAGGTGAGAAAGACAAAGGAAAGAGGTAGCATGGTATGGTAAAAAGGGAGTATTGATTTTAAACCATGTCACTGTTCTGCAATCTGTGCTCAAAAATAAAGGAGTATTTTAGGTCATTGGAAAAAGAAAAAAGAAAGAAAGAAAAGATTGGGCCCAGGGGTTCGTGCCTGTAATCCCAGCACTTTAAGAGGCCAAGGTAAGAGAATCACTTGAAGCCAGGAGTTTGAGACTAGCCTGGGCAGCATAGCGAGACCCCATCTCTAGCAAAGAAAGTAAAAACTATAATAAAAATTAGCCAGGCATGGTGGCAGGCTCCTGTAGTCCCAGTTACCCTGAAGGCTCGGGTGGGAAGATCGCTTGAGCTACAGAGATATTGGCTACAGTAAGTTGTAATCATGCTGCTGCACTTCAGCTTGGGTGGCAAAGTGAGACCTTGCCTCAAAAAGAGAAAGAAGAAAGAAAGAGAAAGAAAGGAAGAAAGAGAAAGAAAGAAAGAAAGAAAGAAAGAAAGAAAGAAAGAAAGAAAGAAAGAAAGAAAGAAAGAAAGAAAGAAAGAAAGAAAGAAAGAAAGAAAGAAGAAAAGAAAAGAAAGAGAAAGAAAGCAGGAAGGAAGGGAGAGAGAGAGAGGGAGCGGCGGGGGAGAGAGAAGAGAGAGAAAGAAGGAAAAAGAAAGAAAGAAAGAAAAAGAAAGAAAGAAAGAAAGAAGAAATGAAAGAGAAAGAGAAAGAAAGAAGAAAAGAGAAAGACAGGGAGGGAGGGAGGAAGGCAGGAAGGAAGAAGGCAGGCAGGAAGAAAGGAAGGAAGGAAGGGAGGGAGGGAGGGAGGGAGGGAGGAAGGGAAGGAGAAAGAAGAATTCAAACAGAAGGAGACCAAGGAAGGCTCTAGGCCTAATTTTGTCATTTATTTACATGTCTTTGAGCATCTCCTTGAACTCTCTCTGCTTCTCTGTATTTGCATCTGCAAAATGAGGAAATTGCACATGACTCTGTGGTGATTTCCCACTCAATGATTTTAAGATATTTGAGTACTTGAATATCCTTCAATAATAACATCTGGGAAGAGTAAAGTCTGATATTAGTCCTTAGTAGTGCTCTCCAAAAGGATGGGTAGATAACTATAGACATTTTATAATTACATATCACTGAGTAACAAATTACCCCCAAATTTAGGAGCTTAAGGCAAGAATAAGCATTTATTCTCTTACAGGGCTTCTGAGGGTCAGGAATCCAGGAGTGGCTTAGCTAGGAGGT
The DNA here is from genome assembly GCF_003255815.1 of Theropithecus gelada. Taxonomy (NCBI): domain Eukaryota; kingdom Metazoa; phylum Chordata; class Mammalia; order Primates; family Cercopithecidae; genus Theropithecus; species Theropithecus gelada. The sequence goes on from NC_037672.1 coordinate 25,166,511, forward strand.
TCTAGCTTGGGATCTATAAAGGGATTGTAGTCAAGAAGTTGGCTGGACGTATAGTCTTCTGAAAATTTGACCGAGGCTGAAGAATCTGTTCCCAAGATGGCGCTCTCATGGCCGATGGCAGAGGCTTCTGTTGCTTATTACAGGGACTTCCTTGCGGAGCTGTTCGAGTGCCCCTCTGGCATGGCAGTTGGCTTCTCCTGCCATGGGTGATCTAAGAGCAAGAGCAAGGAGGAAACCACAATGCATGTAATGACTTATTCTCACAGGTTGCACATTGTCACTGCTGCCACATTGAATTCGCTAAAAATCAGTTACTGACTACAGACCACACTCTAGGAGAGAAGAATTAGGCTCCACTTCTTGAAAGTACGGGTATCAAAGAACTTGCAAATTTATTTGTGAGTTTATTTTAAAAGCCCTTACAAACACATATTCCTTAAATTAGAGTGGCTCAGCCCTGCAAGACAGTTAGGGAAGTTAAAACAACCAACATTTCTAGAGTGAGTCACTGTTTAGAAAGTATTTCCCCATGTTTTCTCATTGGATTGTCACAACCACCCAGTGGAACAACAGCATTAATATCCCCACTTAAAAATGAGGAAATGGAAGTGAGGTTATTTTTGTACAGTTATTTAACAAGTAAGTTATATAGCTGAGGATTAAGCCCAGCACAAAGCATAAGGCCTCTTCACCATCCTTCAAATGAGAAACTTGGCATGAAGGCCTTTGCACAGAGAAGTTTCATTAGGAAGACTGACTATTCCTTACTTCCAACCAATTGTTTTTACCTATTTTATTAAATTTTTTTATGTTCAACTTACATACTTCCAAAATTACTTGAAGCAGTTTACAAATAAAATATTTAAGAAAGGAAGAGGAGTACGGCTGGGCCTGGTGGCTCATGCCTGTAATCCCAGCACTTTGAGAGGCCAAGGCAGGTGGATCACTTGAGGTCAGGAGTTCGAGACTAGCCTGGCCAACATAAGGAAACCTCGTCTCTACTAAAAACACAAAAATTAGCCGGACTTATTGGCAGGCGCCTGTGATCTCAGCTACTTGGGAGGCTGAGGTGGGAGAATCACTTGAACCCGGGAGTGGTGTGCAGGTCACACCACTGCACTCCAGCCTGAGCGACAGAGTGACGCTCGGTCTCAAAAAAAAAGAAAAGAGAAAAAGGAGTAAATACTTCTAGGCACCAGAAATGATCATATTACAACACTTGGCAAAAAATTTGGTTCAGATCTTTCTGGCAGCAGAGGTGAAAAGAGAAGCGTGATAGGCTGCAGGGATTTCACTTTCTGACAAGAGTGAGCATGTATGCTATCATTGCCTGAAGCTAAATTCGAAAAGGACTTTATCACGTGGAGCTGTGTAGAGTTAATACCGCTTAACATTGTGGTCAATATCTTCAATCTCTTCTTGCAAAAGATGTACTCATATTAACTCTGAATGTAAACAGAGGACACACCTCACCTGTAAGTTGGTTAATATATTTGAGCAAGAAACTGAGGAAATTTGGCCCAGGTACCTTGCTCTCTAATGTCCTTACCAAATTAAGGCATAGAACTTGGAGAATATACAGGAATTGAGGGTTGACCTGTCCAGTGGACTGTCTCTCCAGTATCAGAGTTGTGAGAGTGCTTGAATGAGCTACTAAATCTTGTTAATTTGTCTTGGCATCTTGTAACAGGTGCCTACCCATAATATAAATATTCTATATTGTCAATTAATTAAGGACTTTGCTAAAAGAGATATATAAAGTTAAAGAAAAATATAAAATAAATAAGTTAGGCTGGGCATGGTGGTGGCTCATGTCTGAAATCCCAGCACTTTGGGAGGCCACGGTGGAAGGGTTGCTTGAGGCCAGGAGTTCGAAACCAGCCTGGGCAAAACAGCAAGACCCCACCTCCCATCTCTACATGTAACTTAAAAAACTTAGCTGGGCATGGTGGTATGTGCCTGTAGTCCTAGCTACTCAGAAGACTGTGACAGGAGGCTCACTTGAGCTCAGGAGTTTGAGGCTGCAGTGAGCTACGATTGTACCACTGCACTCCAGTCTGGGTGACAGAACGAGACCCTGTCTCAAAAAAAAAAAAAAGTAAAAAAAGTTAGACCACGTGAACTCTAATATCCCTTTTTGGACCAATATGCTGTGACTCTGTGGCTTTTTTTTTTTTTTTTTGAGACGGAGTCTCGCTCTGTCGCCCAGGCTGGAGTGCAGTGGCCGGATCTCAGCTCACTGCAAGCTCCGCCTCCCGGGTTCACGCCATTCTCCGGCCTCAGCCTCCCGAGTAGCTGGGACTACAGGCGCCCGCCACCTCGCCCGGCTAGTTTTTTGTATGTCTTAATAGAGACGGGGTTTCACCGTGTTAGCCAGGATGGTCTCGATCTCCTGACCTCGTGATCCGCCCGTCTCGGCCTCCCAAAGTGCTGGGATTACAGGCTTGAGCCACCGCGCCCGGCCGACTCTGTGGCTTTAAGGATGAGATGCCAATATGCATTCTTGTCCCAGTAGAGAGCCAGCCCAGTTTGGCCTGGGTGTGAGAAGCAAAGCTATCAAAAGCTTTGGCCAATTTTTTCCCCCAAAAGGAATTCCAAATATATCCAAGCTTCTATGTTAGTGACTGATTGAAACCACAGCTTTATACCATATGACATAGAATCCTGGAATAGATAACTTTAGGCTGAAGAAAAAAAAAAAGTTAAGGCAGGTGCGAGCAGCTGTCCAGTTCTGCCATGAAAGAAATCAAGTGTAATTTCAGTGATAATATGCCTTCTTTCAAGCATGTGAGTTTTGTTACGTTCTTTCCAGTTGGCTGAAAATTACACCCTAAATATTCCTCTAAAGGTAGATAACCTAGTGACTTACAAATGTTTCTATCAATGGGTCTCCTCCTTCTCGAAGAGAATCGTAAATGAAATACATAAAGATTCATAGCCTTTATTTCTTTCTTAAACCAGCTGGTCTTCCTCTAAGAAAGTAGATAAGCTAAAGCAAATAATCCTTCATTTTAAAAAATAGAAATCATTCTCCTTGAACACTGTTTATTGGCCGTGAGCAAATAGGTATTCACTTAGAAGGCTTTGCTCTCTGTTTATGATCCATATTTCTATAATACCTGCTTCAGAAGTGTTGTAGGGAGACAAAATTAATGTGCATGGAAAAACAGCAGAGAAAATGAGTGTTAATCTTTGTGGAACAATCCAGAGTCCAGAGAAAGGGCAAGGAGGGGGAGAAGCCACTTGTTGGAATGACTAGTATATTAAGATTCTCTTCCGGGTTATGGGTTAACATCTCCATTGTTGAGGTCTATTCAAAACAGGACATTGTTCAGTATAACCTTTTTGCATCAAACAGAAATACAAATATTAATTTTCTTTTTTTTTTTGAGACTGAGTCTGGCTCTGTCGCCCAGGCTGGAGTGCGGTGGCCGGATCTCAGCTCACTGCAAGCTCCGCCTCCCGGGTTCACGCCATTCTCCTGCCTCAGCCTCCCGAGTAGCTGGGACCACAGGCGCCAGCCACTTCGCCCGGCTAGTTTTTTGTATTTTTTAGTAGAGACGGGGTTTCACCGTGTTAGCCAGGATGGTCTCGATCTCCTGACCTCGTGATCCGCCCGTCTCGGCCTCCCAAAGTGCTGGGATTACAGGCTTGAGCCACCGCGCCCAGCCACAAATATTAATTTTCATGCCATAGAGAAAACTTCAAAAGTTGGGAAACTACTGAAGGATGTTATCACAAAGTTGTCATTTAGAGTCCAAGAAGAGTCTTAACAATTGTACAAGCTTCAGAGTAAGGGCAGGAAATAAAGACATTAAATTGTCATGTGGGAAATCTATTCTGGGGAGTTGCAGAATAAATACTCACTAATAAGAAAAGGTGGGGAAGGTCCTTCTAAGCAAAGGAAATGAGTGACAAGACAAGCAGGTATGAATGATTTTTTTTTTGAGATGGAGTCTCACTCTGTCACCCAGGCTGGAGTGCAGTGGCACAATCCGTGCTCACTGCAACCTCTGCCTCCTGGGTTCAAGCGATTCTCCTGCCTCAGCCTCCTGAGTAACTGGGATTACAGGCATGCGTCACCATGCCTGGTTAATTTTTGTATTTTTAGTAGAGACAGGGTTTCACCATGTTGGCCTGGCTGGTCTCGAACTCCTGACCTCAAGTGAGCCACCTACCTTGGCCTCCCAAATTGCTGGGATTACAGGTGTGAGCCACTGAGCCTGGCCAAAATCCTAACAGAAGAATATTCTATTGTGTGTGTGTATGAAAAAAATAGTAGTGTGTGTATGTGTGAGATATATATATATATGGGGTGTGTGTGTATATATATGTGTATCACAATTTTTTAATCCATTCATCCATCAGTGGACACTTAGGTTGTTTCCATGTCTTGGCTATTGTGAATAATGCTCCAATGAACATGGGCATGCAGATATCACTTTGATATATGGTTTCCTTCTGATGTTATACCCAGAAATGGGACTGCTGGTTTATTAGGGTAGGTAGCATATTTGGATCTGTATACTATGGACACTTGGGTATAGCTGGACTGCAAGGTACAGGGAGGGGAGTGAGAATGGGAGAGTAGGCTGAAAAGGTGAGCAGAAGCCACACTCTGAAGGGGCTCTTAGGTCAGTTGGGGTCCTTCTACTGCATAACCCAGGTTCCTCCTAAGACCCAAGTAGGCTCTTAGCATTCCCTTTTCTTCCTCAGTTGCAGGCCTCAGGGCTTTGCTAGATTTCCCCTCTTTACGAGGTATTACCACTCACCCCATCTCTTGCATCTGGAAGGTGGTGCCTTCAGCTTCCATCTTTTTTTATTTTGTTTATTGCAAGACAGCACAGAGTCAGCTTGGCATGATGGCTTACACCTGTAATCCCAGCACTTTGGGAGGCTGAGGCAGGAGGATTGCTTGAGCCCAAGAGTTCAAGAGCAGCCTGGGCAACATAGTGAGATCCTGTCTTTACAAAAATTTTTTTAATTAGCCAAGTGTGGTGGCACATGCTTAAAGTCTCAGCTACTTGGGAGGCTGAGGCAGAAGGTTTGCTTGAACCCAGGAGTCCGAGGCTGCAGTGAGCTGTGATCGTGCCACAGTACTCCAGCCTGGATGACAGAGTGAGACCCTGTCTCCAAAAGAAAAGAAAAGCAAGCACAGAGTCTTTATATTAAAAGATTTTTCAATGCTAATTATGATGGCAAAACAATTGAGGAATGACAAAAATAATAGATATGTATATGAGAAGTTTTTTTTTTCATTTTTTCTTTTTGAGATGGAGTCTCACTTTGTCACCAAGGCTGGAGTGCAGTGGCATGATCTCTGCTCACTGCAACCTCTGCCTCCCAGGTTCAAGCGATTCTCCTGCATCAGCTTCCCCAGTAGCTGGGAATACAGGCACTTGCTACCACACCCAGATAATTTTTGTGTTTTTGGTAGAGACAGGGTTTCACCATCTTGGCCAGGCTGGTCTTGAACTCCTGACCTCAGGTAATCCACTCACCTTGACCTCCCAAAGTGCTGGGATTACTGGCATGAGCCATGGCACCTGGCCAGGAAGTCTTTTTTGTTTTTGTTTTTGTTTTTTTGAGATGGAGTCTCACTCTGTTGCCCAGATTGGAGTGCAGTGGTGCCATCTCAGCTCACTGCAACCTCTGTCGCCCGGGTTCAAGTGATTCTCCTGCCTCAGCCTCCCAAGTAGCTTGGATTACAGGTACTTGCCACCGTGCCTGGCTAATTTTTGTAGTTTTAGTAGAGACCAGGTTTCACCATCTTGGCCAGGCTAGTCTTGAACTCCTGACCTTGTGATCCACCCACCTTGGCCTCCCAAAGTGCTGGGATTACAGGCATGAGCTACCACGACCGGCCGGGAAGTTTTAAATTTAGGAGTAAGATGATCTGATTTACATTTTTAAAAGTACTCCAGATTTCCTGTAGAGAGTGGATTGTAGGGGATAGGAGTGGAGTAGAAGTCGGGAGAAGCAGGGAAGGTAACACAGGTACCTAGAAAGAGGTGATGGTGCCCCAGACTAGGGCATAGAGGGAAGATGGTCAAAATTTTTAGATGTAGGCTGGGTGCAATGGCTCACGCCTGTAATCTCAGCATTTTGGGAGGTCGAGGTGGGTGAATCACTTGAGGCCAGGAGTTCAAAACCAGCCTGGCCGACATGGTGAAACCCTGTTTCTACTAAAAATACAAAAAAATTAGCTGGGCATGGTGGTGTGTGCCTGTAATCCTAGCTACTCGGGAGACTGAGGCACGAGAATCACTTGAACCCGGGAGGCAAAGGTTGCAGTGAGCTGAGATCTCTCCATTGCACTCCAGCCTGGGAGACACAGCAAGACTCTGTCTTTAAAAAAAAAAAAAATTATTAGATGTGGGTATAGTTTAACGATAGGACTAACAAGACTTGCCACCGGGTTGGACAGCGCTGATGATGAAAAGAGGAATCAGGGATAAACCATGAACCCCTAGAGGGATTGCTCTGTTCCCCAAGCTTTGCCCTTCTGGACATTTCCTCTGGATTAACGGGTTTTGGGCTTTGGGACAAAGATCTGTAAATCACTGAAAACATTTCAGCAGGGACATTACATTTTTCTCCCCTCCACTAGGCTTACATTTCCTCCATGAGAATGACTTTGTGGAATGAAATGACAAGTGTGGCCATCGTCCAGGAAGAAAGGGTGCATTAGTGTGTGTGTGTGCGGGGGGGTGTGCACGGGTGTGTGTGCGTCTTCCACACATGCACATACGCGTGAGGGAGAGAGATGCACGAATTGTTTTATCTCATTATAAGTAGTGAATGCTAGTAGTAGTAGTAGTAGACGTATTAGTGCCCAACTCTCTGCTTCTTAAAAAAGTAGTAGTCTGCTTTCTAGGAAGCAGAGAGTTGGGCACTAATGTGATGGAGTGTAGGACCAAAACCCTGATGAGTTGTGAGTGGAAGGAAGATACTAATGGCAGTAGAAGAGATGAAAGAATTGGTAGAGATTTCAAAGGCACACTGTACCCAACTATACTCAATTCTCAGAATTGGTCCTGTAAAGTGAGCAGGTTTTCTGGAGGTCACCTCCTTCCCCATAACCCTGTGGCATCAAGACATCAGGCTCAAGGCTGATTTGGGACTTGGATGAGGGGTGTTAATTGTGGATCTTCCACCACTCAGTGTGGCTGAGTGGCTGTGGTCCAATAATCATACGATTCAAGGATAGTTAGGGATTTCCTGTCTCTACAATCTGAGCCCCTCTGCTGAATCCACTCTCAGATTTTGATGCTGTAGTTAACCCCTCGGGTGAAATTAGAGGAAGGATATAATTGTATAACCACAGTAAATCACTTCACTCCTGCAATGCTCATTTGATATCAGTAATTGAGAAAACAGATTCCTCCCATTTAGAACTGCTATAAGAGCACCTGAATTAGTGAGCCCAAATAAGTTCATAAATGTGAATGGAGAGAAAGCACTTCCTCTACCTCCACTGAATGTCTTTCCTTTGGGCCTGTCTTAAGGGACTATTGGATTCCTTGAACTGGCAATTTCTGTAATTACCAGTAGTTGCTGAGCCTCCTGATGTAATTTCTTCTGTAGAACAGAAAAGTTCCTAATATTTGGCACAGCAATCTCCAGCTATAATTACAGGAACACAAGGCTGTTAGTCACATCCCTACCTACCCCACCTCTAACAATGCTCTTTTTTTTTTCTTTTTTTAGCATTAGGTAGCTGGGAGAAGACTTGAGCTTAAAATTCTGCTATTGAATGTGGCTGCTGAGCATAAAGCTACATTCAACAGCAGAATGTAGCTTTATGGACAGTGGATGGTGTCTTTAAGTTAAGGCAATATTAATCAGGTTCAATGTCAATCAAATGGTTTAGCAAAGGACAATACTTAGGGCATTTATTTACTGATTTATTCGCCATTCTATTTCATACAAGTTTTAAGGAGGTTGGCATATACGAACTATTAAATATCTTATTCTTTCCTTTGATGAATAACAAATAGTTTTATTTTAATTAGTTCCATTCATGTTTATATTCTATTTTTGCCAAAGTAGAATAGTTTTCTTTGTACCTAATATACGCTACATATTTGTAGTTGGTTACCTACCACACCCTCTCTGAAGAGCAAGGTCAACAATAAAAGAGCTTAATTCAGAGGCCATAATTTATTCTGCATTCTGTTAACAAGCAACATCCATTTAAAATAGCAATTGCGCTTTCAAGGTCCTGGTATTATTCAGGCAAAGACTCAAAATGATCACTTTCTTGGCATACATAGAAGCCCAAATGTTAAGATGTGTTCTGTGGGCAACTCTGCTTGTTTTCTTTCTGAGACAAGTGGTTAACCCGTGTTGCATATCCTGCGTTTATAGAATTCCAGAAAGTTTGTGTCATGTAAATCACTTGTGGACTGGGCACGGTGGTTCATGTCTGTAATTCCACCATTTTCGGAGGCCAAGGCAGGAGGATCTCTTGAGCCCAGCAATTTCAGACCAGCCTAGGCAACACAGCGAGACCTCGTTTCTATGAAAAATTTTTAAAATTAGCCAGTCGTAGTGGCAGACACCTGTAGTCCCAGCTCCTTGGGAGGCTGAGGCGGGAGGATCACTTGAACCTGGGAGGTCAAGGCTGCAGTGAGCAGGGAGCATACCACAGCACTCAGCACTCTAGCCTGGGCAACAGAGTGAGACCCTGTCTCAAAGATAAATAAACAAATAAACTAAAGAAAAACACTGTGTGTGTGTGTGTGTGTGTGTGTGTGTGTGTGTGTGTGTGTGTGTACGAGAGAAGAGAGAGACAGAGAGATGGTGTATGGGGGGATGTATAGGGAGAATGTAAACAGAAATATCTTGAGGAGAAATCCAACCGCGACTGAGAATGTGGAGGGAAGATACCGGCCTTCGCTTCCACGTGTTATTGTGTTCCTGTGTTCATTACCTGTTACCTTTTTTATAAGTAGTAGAGGGTGAAATAATATGTCCAAGTGGCAACTGGCTAAAGAGACAGATCATAAAACAGCTAAAGTCAGACACCCTGGTTTCGTCTATCATGTATGAAGTTGAAAAAGTTGAAGTTGCTGGGCGCGGTAACTCAAGCCTGTAATCCCAGCACTTTGGGAGGCCGAGACGGGCGAATCACGAGGTCAGGAAATCGAGACCATCCTGGCTACATGGTGAAACCCCGTCTCTACTAAAAAAAAAAAAAATACAAAAAAACTAGCCGTGCGAGGTGGCGGGCGCCTGTAGTCCCAGTTACTTGGGAGGCTGAGGCAGGAGAATGGCGTAAACCCGGGAGGCGGAGCTTGCAGTGAGCCGAGATCGTGCCACTGCACTCCAGCCTGGGCGACAGGGCGAGACTCGTCTCAAAAAAAAAAAAAAAAAAATGAAAGAAAGAAAAAGTTGAAGTTGAAATAAGATGCAAGAAAATTATAATTTATCAAAGAAAAAAAGAAAAAAGAAAATTACAATTTATCTATTTTTTAAAAACAATTCATTTTGTCCTAAAAATCTCTGCCAGTTGATTAATGAGCAGCAGCTTCTAAAATAAACAAAGAATATGAGAAAAAGAAAAAAAAAAAAAAACACCACCCAGAATTGATTAGGAGGAAAAATGCCCAGGGGAGCTCTTTAATGTTGCCTCAATTTTTTTTTTTTAAAAAAAATGCTATTATACTGTTCATCTCCATTAACTTTTCTTTTTCAAAAGGGAGGTACTATTTTAAAATTCCGAGTTTGTCTCTAATTTTAAAATGACAATTAGTACAACCACTGATAAAAATGCTCCTTCCGATTTCCATGAAACAGATTAATGTTTTAATTCACCTGAACCACCAACTGAATGCTATAGGCCATTTTGAAAACATTCACTAATCCTTGAAAATAGCATGCTTTCCCTCATATTTTTTTCAAACCCTAATCCTTGGGGGAAAAAAAAATACCTTCTCTCATTTTCTATTCAATGTTTGCTATTGTTGTAACCTAAGTAGGACCTCTTTGAAAAAATGCAAAATTAAGTTTAACTCACAATTGAGTCTCACATCCTGTGGTTTTGGAATTTTAAAATTTCATTCAAAACACACATTATAAACAAAGTCTCCCAAATGACCATCTAGAGAGGAATGTGGCAAAAATCCAGAAACTATTGTAATATTTGGAACTAGCATAGCACAAATAATCAGTGTGTTTTTTGAAGAGGAGATTATGGGTTGCAGTTTTACAAACTCCATGGGGGATTTGCACAAGATGGGCAAAGTTAAATTAGTTGTGTGCCTCCCAGAGAACCTAAACTCTTTACAGTAAGTGAAGAGGAAGAAGTATTAAAAGGATCTTTTTAAAACCTAGTATTTGTTCATTACAACCATAATTGGAGAAAACACTCTGGCTTACAAATTCCTATAAACTCAGGATCAAAGCAGTGTGCTTGACAAGCCTGTTCTTTAGCACATTAGTTTGGTATTATTAACAGTGGAGACTGATTCAGGGCGGGTTTTTGGGGGGGGGGGATGTGGAAAGGACAAAGGCCAACGCCAAAACTTACGTCATCAAGCCAGGAAAATCCAAATTTTAGAGGCAGGAGGACCAGAGGAGTTATCAACATACAAAATAATATTCTGAAAAAGTGCTTTTGAAGTGAAAAAGTAAACCTGTGAAATCAATTTAAGAATTAAAACTAACCATTGAAGGCACATTTAAAATCTACGCTTCAAAGAGAAAAGGTAGGTCAGAGAAAGCTGAATTCGTACCTTGGAAAATGCAGGCTTTCCTGGGGAAGCAACTTGTTTCTCTCCCATTCCAAAAGAATGAAAGAAAAGAACTCCAAAAAAGGAATGTAGCAAGGACATACTTTCTACCTCAAAAAAATAAAGGAGTTGGAGTCAGGGCAGAGCCAACTAAGAAGATGGAAACCAATCACATTTCAAAGTAATTCTTACTTTCTTAGGAAAGTTTAACATGATAATATCCTATGCGTTTCTCGTTTTATCCCTCAGTTAATTTTAATGGTTTATAAATTCATCAACTTTTCTAAACCTGTTTAGAAGAACATCCTTATCTAGAAGATTTACCCAAACTTCATGCTTATTTTTAATATCAGTATTAACACAGCATGTAGATCTGTAGCCACAGATATGGTAGCTAATATTTTTCTGCCCATAAGTAATTGAATGTAAGTAGATTTCACCACCTCTGTAATGTTTCAGTTTCAGTTTTCATACACCATTCTGAGAAATTTGTGTGACCTAATATAGCATTTTAGGCTGTTTTCCTCTTAATCATCATAAAAATGCATCATTTGACTGGGAGAAACAAAGGAAAGAGATTTTCTGCATATAAATTGTATTAAGTTTATAATACACAAACAGGAATTGCTTTATCCTGGCAAATAACAAGCAGAGTTTAAGAAAAGATAGTTTAGACTGTGTTTCTTTTTGGTTTGTTTTTGTTTTTGTTTTTTTTTTTTTCTGAGACAGAGTTTCACTCATGTTGCCCAGGCTGGAGTGAAGTGGTGAGATCTTGGCTCACTGCAACCTCTGCCTTCTGGGTTCAAGCGATTCTCCTGCCTCAGCCTTCTGAGTAGCTGGGATTACAGATGCCCGCCACCACGCCCGGCTAATTTTTTTTTTTTTTTTGTATATTTAGTAGAGACGGAGTTTCACCATATTAGCAAAGCTGGTCTCCTCATCTCAGGTGATCCACCCGCCTCGGCCTCCCAAAGTGCTGGGATTACAGGCGTGAGCCACTGCACCTGGCCCAGTTGTTGTTTTTAACACAAACCTCTTAATGAAGAAGCAAGGTTTTTGGAGGAGTGGAAATGGCATGAAACTGTTGGTTAACAGATATAAATTAAAAGATTCTTGACTTGGAAACAGAAAGATGGCATCACATCTGATCTGCCCACTTCTGACCAGAGTGTCCTTGGCCAAATCACTTGAATTTTGGGAGTCTCATTTCTTCCTACTTTAAAATAGGGATAAAAACATCCAGCTTGCAGAGCTGGAGGTGTGGGTATGGGCAGGATGGGGGTGGGTGGCATTGATGATAAATGTTAATAGTTGGCAGGAGGCTTTGCCCTTTTATAACCGGCACTCAGAATTTGAATGCTCATCACTTTTCTTTTCCAATCTAGACCTTAACTAAAGGAAGGAAGAAATATCCAAGTCTATACTCCTGAAAGACCTTTGTATCTACATAGTGCTAGAGCCTAAACAGCAAACTTAAAATTGTAAATGTTGTTGTATTGTTTGAAACCTTCCTTCATGAAATGCAGACTTAAAGCACTCTGGGCAGCTTAAGAAGGTGGAATTTACTACTAAGCAAAAGGAATTTACTATTCAGAGGGTGGTTGACCTGAATAGAAGTACGCCGCCCTCCCTCTCTAGCACTGATCACTCCTGTTTAATTTTCTGGCATAGTCTTTATCATTATTTAAAATGCCTGACTTGTTTACTCTTTTATTATCTGTGTCTCTGTACTCAAATACTTGAATGCAAGTCCCCTAATGGCCCTGACCTGCCTCTCCAGTGCATAGTAACAGCCCCTGGCTCATAGAGGGCGTTCAGGAAATACTTCTTTTTGAATCAACCGATGACAGATGAAGATTCAATAAGATGAAAGAGGAATAGGATAAACAAAGCCATCAGAGCTTGAGTCATATAAGTATTAAATATTTGATAGAGTAGAGGCTTTAAAGAAACAACTGAATTACCTCATGGCAAATTTAGAAGATTGCACTGACACGCTGTTCATCTGACCTGTGGTTCTAGACAGAATTCTTCAGAGTTAACTTCTTAGGAAAGTTACAGATGAACACCCTAAAACATCCAAACAGGGAGGGGACTGCTGATCCAATGACTACTTTGTGCCAGGCATTTTGCAATGTATGTTACATGTGTTACTTATTAGTAACTACAAATGGATAAGATGAGTATTTTTATCCTCGGTTTGCAAATGATCTCAGAAGTTAAGGAACATACCCAAGGATTCCCAGTTGTTATGAACTAAGATCTGACCCGCCCTCCTGCACCACGTGGCCTCTGTTTAAATTCCTTTCATAACTGTTCTAGGTCCAAATAAAAAACACAGCTGGGTGCAGTGGCTCAGGCCTATAATCCCAGCAGTTTGAGAGGCCGAGGCAGGCGGATCACGAGGTCAGGAGATCGAGACCATCTGGCTAACACTGTGAAACCCTGTCTCTACTAAAAATACAAAAATTAGCCAGGCGAGGTGGCCGGCGCCTGTAGTCCCAGCTACTCGGGAGGCTGAGGCAGGAGAATGGCGGGAACCCGGGAGGCGGAGCTTGCAGTGAGCTGAGATCGCTCCACTACACTCCAGTCTGGGTGACAGAGCGAGACTCCGTCTAAAAAAAAAAAAAAAAAAAACAACAAAATCACAGATATCCTTACATTAAATCCTTTTTTTCAGAGTCTATTTTGTGCTGGGGCTAACAACTTTGCTGCAAAAGAAGGTTGTTTATAGACTATCCTGGAAAGATACTGGAGAAAATGGTAATAGGATTTCCTTCTGAAAGGGCAAACAGGTCCCTGGGAGATCCTGGCTAGGGAGAGTCTTACTTCTCTGTGCATTTCAGGTTGCCAGATAAAATATAGCATGTCCACTTAAATTTTATTATAGTTTCAGATGAACACACAATTTTTAGTATAAATATGTCCCAAATACTGCATGGGACAAATGTATACTATAAATATATTTGTAGTTTATACGAAATTCAAATATAACTGTATGTCCTTAACATTTACTTGCTAAATCTAGAAACTCTATATGCATTTCCTTCTACAAATTTTAAATTGACTGGGCACGGTGGCTCACCCCTGTAATCCTAGCACTTTGGGAGGCCAAAGCGGGCGTATCATGAGGTCAGGAGATGGAGACCATCCTGGCTAACACGGTGAAACCCCGTCTCTACTAAAAATACAAAAAATTAGCCAGGCTTGGTGATGGGCGCCTGTAGTCCCAGCTACTCCGGAGGCTGAGGCAGGAGAATGGCGTGAACCCGGGAGGTGGAGCTCGCAGTGAGCCGAGATCACCCACTGCACTCCAGCCTGGGCGAGAGTGAGACTCCATCTAAAAAAAGAAAAAAAAAAAAGAAAAAAATTTAAATTTTGTTCAATGTGCATGTATTGCCCATTTTTAAAATAATAGAAATTTTCAATATGAAGCAGTTTTGCAATTTGTCACATTTTTAGAGGCAATTTGGCCTAATCACTGGAAGTAGACATGATATAGGCTGAAGCTGAATATGAAGCCTAAGGACAATTTCTATTTATTTATTTATTTATTTGAGACCATATCTCACTCTGTTGCCCAGGCTAGAGTGCAGTGGTGCAATCTTGGCTGACTGCAACCTCCACCTTGTGAGTTCAAATGATTCTCCTGCCGCAGCCTCCCCAGTAGCTGGGATTATAGGTGCATGCTACCACGCCCAGCTATTTTTTTGTATTTTAGTAGAGATGGCGTTTTGCCATGTTGGCCAGATTGGTCTTGAACTCCCGATCTCAAATGATCCACCTGCCTCGGCCTCCCAAAGTACTGAGATTACAGGCAAGAGCCACTGAGCCCAGCCAGGATAATTTTTAAAAATAAGTATAAAAGGATAAAATTTGCACAGACTGTTAGAAGAGTACAACAAAGAGGGGAAAGTCTGAAGGTCCACTTCCTGAAGGAACCATAGCCATTGGAGCTCTCAAGGAGAGACCTCAATCATGGGTCCCAGGACAAGGCTAAGTCAGAAAAGGAAGTTCTCTGAATTGTAGGGTATCTTCAGCTCCATTAAGATGGAGCTTTAAATTGACTGAACTTTAGAGCTAGAAGGAATCTTTAAGGCATTCTTTTCTATTTCTTCATACTTTCTTCCACATTTGAAAACAAGGAATTTTTATTTCCAACTGCCTTCTTTCCCCTCTCCCCAGTCCGGTTTCTCCAGCTCTCCGGAATGACCTAGAAGTGATGTACTAGATCTTAGGTCCTCAAGATAACATTAGCATGCTTATTACCCTTCAAGTCTCCCCAGCCTTGGAGTTCTAATTCACAATGGTAATAAGGGAGGAAGTGACCCAGCAGGCCTAGCATAGGGCTAGTTATAGAGAAATGTCAGAGGAGTATCTAGCGTTCGCATTCTAGCAATGTCTGTAACTATGAGTATGAGCTAGGGAAAGTTTCTTCATTTTTCCGGGCCACAGCTTCCTTAGCTATAAAAAGGGGAGTAGAAGTCCTATTCAGGGGTGTGGAAGGATCAAATGAGATCATCTCCATTTGCAGTCTCTTGGTTTAAGCAAGTTGGCACTCAATGATTCCAGCTATTATTTTTATCTTAAACTAAGATCATTCTACATCTGAAAGGTTGAGGAACCTTATTCTTGTCAGAAATATAATCTGGCTGGGCGCAGTGGCCTACATCTGTAATCCCAGCACTTTTGAGAGATTGAGGTAGGCAGATCACTTGAGGCCAGGGGTTTGAGACCAGCCTGACCAACACAGTATTACCCTGTCTCTACTAACAATACAAAAGTTAGCTGGGCATGGTGACACACGCCTGTAGTCCCAGCTACTCTGGAGGCTGAGGAAAGAGAATCACTTGAATCTGAGAGCTGGAGGTTGCAGTGAGCTGAGATTGCACCACTGCACTCCAGCCTGGGTGACAGACTGCAACCCTGTCCAATAAATAAATAAATAAATAAATAAATAAATATATGTATATACATATAATCTATATGAAATATATGTATATAATCTCGGAGTCGAGTGCAGTGGCCTACATCTCTAATCCCAGGAAGCTGAGGCCAGAGGATTTCTTGAGCCCAGGAGTTCAAGGCTGCAGTGAGCTGTGATTGTGCCACTGCACTCCAACCTGAAAAAAAAAAAAAAAAGAAAAAAAGGAACATAATGAAATACAATCTCAAACTTACTATGAAGCTAGAAGGTAAGTCAAACTAGCAAAGTAATGATTGTTCGCTAATTTTCTGTAGAGTTTATCATTTAGTTGTCCCCACTTGAACATTTATAGAAGTATATGACTTACTAATATGAAGTTTATAATCATATTAATTTGATTTTTAAAGCATCTAGGCTGGGCGTGGTGGCTTATGCCTGTAATCCCAGCACTTTGTGAGGCCAAGGCGGGAGGATTGCTTGAGCCCAGGAGTTGGAGACCAGCCTGGGCAACATTGTGAGATGCCTGTCTCTATTTTTTAAAATACTCTATGAAAAGCAAAGCATGTAATAGGAGTTAAATTAATTTTTTCTGCTCTCTCTCCTCTCTTTGCTAAACAGCTTCATTGAGATACACTTCACATACCATATAATTCACTCACCTAAAGTGCAAATTCAGTGGTTTATAGTATATTCAGAGTTGTGCAGCCACCAACATAATCAACTTTGAAGACTTTTATCACTTCAAATGAAGTCCTATATCCTTTCACAGTTATCCCCACATACACACTGCCTGGCCCTAGACAGTCATTAGTCTTCTGTCTCTATAGATTTGCCTTTTCTGGACATTTTAGAATCCCACAATACAAGATCTTTCATGATTCGTTTCTTTCATTTAGCACGTTTTCAAGGTACATCCGTGTTATAGTGTGTTTCATACTTTATGTCTTTAAAAACTAATAGTATCCTATTTTCTAGATATATCACATTTTATTTCTTCATCAGTTGATGGACATTTGCATTGCTTCTACTATGAATAATGGTGCCATGAACATTTATGTTTTTGTATGGACATGTTTTCGGTTCTCTTAAGTTAGGTGTACTCTTAGGTGTACTAAGAGTAGA
>NC_037672.1:25183684-25369497 GCF_003255815.1 Theropithecus gelada
GAGACGGGGTTTCACCGTGTTAGCCAGGATGGTCTCGATCTCCTGACCTCGTGATCCGCCCGTCTCGGCCTCCCAAAGTGCTGGGATTACAGGCTTGAGCCACCGCGCCCGGCCCCTGTTAGGTTGCTTTTTAAAATGGTTACATCATTTTACATTCCCACCATCAATGTATGAGGGTTTCAATTTTCCACATCCTTGTCAAGACTTGTCATTTTCTGTCTTTTTGCTTATTGCCACACTAGTGGGTGTGAAATGGTATCTCATTGTGGTTTTGATTTGCTTTTTCCACGATGGCTAATGATACTGAATATTTTCTCATGTGTTGAATAGTCATTTGCTTTGGATAAATCTTTGGATAAATGTGTATTCAGATCTTTTGCCCATTTTTAATTGAACGATTTGTCTTTTTATTATCCAGGTTTTTTGGTTTTGTTTTTGAGATGGAGTCTCGCTCTGTCGCCCAGGCTGGAGTGCAGTGGTGCGATCTCGGTTCACTTCAAGCTCCACCTGCCGGGTTCATGCCATTCTCCTGCCTCAGCCTCCTGAGTAGCTGGGACTGCAGGCATCTGCCACCATGCCTGGCTAATTTTTTGTATTTTTAGTAGAGATGGGGTTTCATCATGTTAGCCAGGACGGTCTTGATCTCCTGACCTCGTGATCTGCCTGCCTCAGCCTCCCAAAGTGCTGGGATTACAGGCATGAGCCACCGCACCCGGCCTATTATTCAGTTTTAAGAATTCTTTATATATTCTGGATACTAGACCCATTTCAGATACATTTGATTTACAAATATTTTCTCCCATTCTGTATTTTTTTTTTTTTTTTGAGACGGAGTCTCGCTCTGTCGCCCAGGCTGGAGTGCAGTGGCTGGATCTCAGCTCACTGCAAGCTCTGCCTCCCGGGTTTACGCCATTCTCCTGCCTCAGCCTCCCGAGTAGCTGGGACTACAGGCGCCTGCCACCTCGCCCGGCTAATTTTTTGTATTTTTTAGTAGAGATGGGGTTTCACCGTGTTAGCCAGGATAGTCTCGATCTCCTGACCTCGTGATCCGCCTGTCTCAGCCTCCCGAAGTGCTGGGATTACAGGCTTGAGCCACCGCGCCCGGCCACGTATTTTTTTTTTTAACTTTCTTGATGGTGTCCTTTGAAGCACAAAAGTTTTAAATTTTGAGGAAGTCCAATTTATCTATTTTTTTCATTTGTTGCTTGGGTTTTTGTGTCGTAGCTAAGAAATCATTGCTCATCCAAGGTTATGAAGATTTACCCCTATACTTTCTTCTATGAGTTGTATAGTTTTTGTTTTTAGATTTAGGGCAGTGATCTAAGGTAATTTTTTAATATGTTGTGAGTAACAGGCCCAACTTCATTCTTTTGCATGTAGATATCCAGTTGTCCCAGCATCATTTGTTGCAAAGACTGTTCCTTTTCCTACTGAATTCTTTTGACACTCGTCAAAAATCAAATGACCTAAATGTGAGGGCTCATTTCTGGACTCTTAGTTCTATCCATTTGATCTGTAAGTCTATCCTTATCCACCACCACACATTCTTGCTTACTGTAGCTCTGTAGTAAGTTTGAAATGGAGGAAATGTCAGTCCTCCAACTCTGTTCTTCTTTTTCAAGATTGTTTGGCTATTCTGGGTTCCATAAAATTGTGGCTCTCCTTGTCAGTTTCTACAAAGTGACCAACTGGGATTTTGATAGTGATTGCATTGAATCTGTGGAATAATTTGGTGAGTGTTGCCATCTTAACATCTTTTGATCCATAAACATGGGATGTTTTTCCATTTATTTAGATCCTTTAAAATTTCTTTCAACAATGTTTTGTAGATTTCAGAGCATAAAGCTTGCACTTCTTTTTAAAAATTTATTCCTAGCTGGGCGCGGTGGCTCACGCCTGTAATCCCAGCACTTTGGGAGGCCGAGGCGGGCGGATCACAAGGTCAGGAGATCGAGACCACGGTGAAACCCCGTCTCTACTAAAAATACAAAAAATGAGCTGGGCGCGGTGGTGGGCGCCTGTAGTCCCAGCTACTCGGGAGGCTGAGGCAGGAGAATGGCGTTAACCCAGGAGGCGGAGCTTGCAGTGAGCCGAGATCGCGCCACTGCACTCCAGCTTGGGAGACAGAGCAAAACTCAGTCTCAAAAAAAAAAAAAAAAAAAAATTTCCTAAGTGCTTTATTTATTTAATTTGATACTCTGGATATTTGATACTCATGCTATTGGAAATGGGATTGTTTTCTTAGTTTCATTTTCAGATGGTTCATTGAAAATATATAGAATACAATTTTTTTATATTAATCTTGTCTTCTGCAACTTTGCTGAATATATGTATTAGTGGTACAGGTAATAATTTTTTAGTGGAGTTCTTAGAATTTTCTTTTCTTCTCTTTTTTTTTTGAGACTGAGTTTCACTCTTGTCACCCAGCCTGGAGGGCAATGGCATGATCTCAGCTCACTGCAACCTCTGCCTCCTGGGTTCAAGTGATTCACCTGCCTCAGCCTCCCAAGTAGCTGGGACTACAGGCATGTGCACTACCATGGGGTTTCACCATTTTGGCCAGGCTGGTCTCGAACTCCTGAGCTCAGGTGATCCACCCACCTCAGCCTCCCAAAGTGCTGGGATTACAGGTATGAGCCACTGTACCTGGGCGAGTTCTTAAAATTTTCTATGCATAAGATCATGTCATCATACAAGATTATGTCATCTGAAGATACACTTTTCTTTCTTTCTCTCCAATCTGATGTCTTTTACTTCATTATCTTGCCTAATTGTCCTGGCTAGAACCTTCAATACCATGGTGAATAGAATTGGTGAGAGTGGAAATCCTTATGATGTTGGCTGTGGGTTTCCTATGAATGACTTTCATCAGGTTGAGAAAGTTCCCTTCCATTTCTACTTTGTCGAGTGTTTGCCAGTATTTTATTGAGGATTTTGTGTCTATATTAAAAGAGGCACTGGTCTGTAGTTTTCTTATCATTTCTTTGGATAATTATTTTTAAAATAATAAATGTGTCAGAAAATTCAAATGGGTAAAAATTCAGTAGCCCCTGTCTTGGTCACCCACTCTCAGCCACTCACTGTTACTTGTTTATAGGATTTTTTAAAACTTAAGTATATCAACTATTTAAAATATATTTTAAAATAACTCTTGTTGCATTTCTCATCATTTTATACTTTTGTAAATCATTTTTGTAACTTTAGTTTATTAAAATTATAATTTGATACTCTGGGTACTTCACATAAAATATTCTCTATCAGTTTATAATAATAAAAATAATTTAAATTGTTATAGCCAAAAAAATAAAGAACTCACTGACAATCATAAATCCCACTTCTAGGAGTATGACTTGTGTAAATCATACCCTCCGAGGCACATCTGTAAAAACAGGAATAAAATTACCGACCGTCAGGATTGTCCTGAGGACTAATTGAAATGATTGATGTCTGTGAGAGGGCTTGAGACAGTGCAGACTCATAGTTACTGTCACTTTGGAAATTACACATCACAGCATCCCTTCAACTGGAAAGCTGTTGCATGTTAGACGGGCATACAACCTTTTGAAAACCCTCTATTGCATAAAACTAAATACTTCTGTATGTGATCTCTCTTTCTTTTTTTTTTTTTTTTGAGACGGAGTCTCGCTCTGTCGCCCAGGCTGGAGTGCAGTGGCCGGATCTCAGCTCACTGCAAGCTCCGCCTCCCGGGTTCACGCCATTCTCCTGCCTCAGCCTCCCGAGTAGCTGGGACTACAGGCGCCCGCCACCTCGCCCACCTAGTTTTTTGTATTTTTTAGTAGAGACGGGGTTTCACCGTGTTAGGCAGGATGGTTTCGATATCCTGACCTCGTGATCCACCCGTCTCGGCCTCCCAAAGTGCTGGGATTACAGGCTTGAGCCACCGCGCCCGGCAATGATCTCTTTCTCAGAAGTTATTTTTCAGTACCTAAATTATCTTTTTTTCTTTTGCCTAGATTCTGCATTTCATTGCTTATTTCGGAAAGTTGGAAAGTATCATGCAAATACAGATATAGCTATGCTAGTTAAAAATAAAATACTCAGTGTTTGCTGGTGAAGGAAAATATGATGCTACGTAGGTAAAACTGCTTGATGAAAATCAGATTTGCATTTCAGAAGAACATTTCTGGAGAACTTTAGGCTTGAGAAAAGCAGAAGCCAAATGCTTCTCCCAGACGACAGTTTATAACTCTTACTGAAGTCAAAAGTTATTCTGAGGGTAAAATCTAGGCCACGTGTTTGGAAAGCTGGAAGAAAAAAAAACACCATGCATCAATTTCTAAATTTTTCCAAAGTACTTAGATGAAAAATGATTTGTAGTTAAGATCTTAAGAAATGTTTTTATCCATTAGTGAAATATTAATAACACCTTAATATAATTTATTAACCATCCTTTTACAGGATGCTAATCATGACAGAATTTAGTCATGAAAATAATAAGTAGCAAAAGCACAGGGTAATTATAGTTATAGTATTTATAAGAGTTATAGTATTTAACATGGAGTCGAACATTCCTTTAAATAGAGTTTCTCTAGGCCAGGCGCGGTGGCTTACGCTTGTAATCCTAGCACTTTGGGAGGCCAAGGCGGACAGATCATGAGGTCAGGAGATGGAGACCAACCTGGCTAACACGATGAAACCCCGTCTCTACTAAAAATACAAAAATTTAGCCGGGCGTGGTGGCGGGCGCCTGTAGCCCCAGCAACTCGGGAGGCTGAAGCAGGAGAATGGCGTGAACCCGGGTGGCGGAGCTTGCAGTGAGCCGAGATCGCGCCACTGCACTCCAGCCTGGGCGACAGAGCAAGACTCCACCTCAAAAAAAAAAAAAAAAATAGAGTTTCTCTAATGCATTTTACAAATGAAATACATCATTATTAGATTGAGATAAAACTTTTCAGACAGATCTATTGTATAAAACAAAGTATGTACTCAATATTTATTAATAGCATGATTAGAAATAATCTTAGAAACTTTTTTCTTGCAGTAATTTCACAAGTTGCTTCTTTTAAATTCCCACATGTTGAGATAATGACAATAACATTTTAAAAAACTAATTAAAATAAAAAAATTAACCTAATTATAGCAGCAACTATTGAAAGAGACAATGTACAACTTTGCTTTTGATGTTCAAAGGGATTATCAGTTAGCTATCTTTCACAAAGCTACGTACTTAACAAGATGTGAATTGTTTGATATATTACTATTTGTCAATGCTTAAATAAACAGGTTCCAAAGTAGGTCTTCTTAGTCCTTAGTGTGGTCTGGACAAGAGTGCTAGCCACAAAGGTTATATCTACAAGTTGTTTCTTATCATTACACTATCTCTGACACCAAGCAATAGAGATGCAAAGAGTGAAACCTTTCCGGTAGGCTTTCTTTGAAAAAGCGATAAAGGCCATCTGTGTTCAAGGTTAATAGTAACACAGGCCAGAGAAGAAAATAAAGGGATCTTTTTTTCTGTTCTATTGATTTCCTATGTAACCACAGTCAAATTTTTAAAAAGAAATATGCCAACCAAAATTAAATACCATGATTGTATTTAGGATTCTTTCAATTTATTATCCCCATAATTATCTAATTGGTTTTTTTTTTTTTTTTTGAGACAGAGTCTTGTGCTGTCACCCAGGCTGGAGTGCAGTGGCGTAATCATGGCTCACTCGCAGCCTTGGCCTCCTGGGCTTAGCCTCTTGAGTAGCTGGGACTACAGGTGCATGCCACTACTCCCGGCTAATTTTTGTATTTCTTTGTAGAGATGCGGTTGTCCTACATTGCCCAGGCTGGTCTCAAACTCCTGGGCACAAGCGATCCTCCTGTCTTGGCCTCCCAAAGAGCTGGGATTACAGGCGTGAGCCACCGTGCCCTGTGATTATCTAATTTGATTCATGCAACAAACCTCTAATGCAGGTATTATTAGTCCATCTGATAGATAAGAAAACTGAACATGGGTATGGGTTAAATAATTTCCTAAGAAATTTATTGAGTGCCTACTATGTACCTATTTTGTTATTGTTGAGTAATACCTCAATTAATTATCAAAGCAACCCTATGCAATAGGTTTCATATTCCCCTTTTGCAGGTGAGGAAAAATAAACTTGCTCAAACTTGGGCATTTGGTTAGTGGTGGAAGTACTAGTGGTGAAGCTAGTTCAATGTTCTTTCATTCATACCCCAGCTGCTTTTTAAAAACTATAATGTTTAACACTGGCTTAATACAGAACCCAAAACCACTGCAATATGTGATGCATGACAAACAGGGAAGGTTTAGGAAATAAAAATTTAAGTATATTCCCTTATAAACAGATAACTGGAATTTTATTATTCATATGGCCTTGTCATTTCTTGTGCAGGTAGTGTTAACTGGCTTTAACTTGTTCATGTTATAAAAAGAACAAAATCTATCAATCACACACGGAAACATTTTCCTCCAATTACATTAGCTACAAAAACTTCTGACAAATTATTAGATTTGTACACATTCTTTTCACTAAATGTGCATTTGATTCCATTCACATTCCACATCACTAGCGTAAATGGCCTATTAATTTTCTTGCTTTACCTTCTTGAACTGCTGCACATATTAACAAGCTAAGCAAAACTTAACCCAGGTCTGCAAAAATCTCAAATTGCCAGGGCCAAAGAATCCTGTGAAAAATTAAACACAATTGGACAGAAAACGGTGAATATTTATTTTTGTTTCTCAAGTTCTCCCGAAGCCATGATTCATTTTCAGTGTTCTATTTCTTTTAATCCTGGAGTTCGAGCTTATTTTCTGTATAGAATTGCAGTCTGATGGAATCATTGGCACTCTTTCAATCTCCTGTACATTTTATTAACCTTGGTGAACACATGGTAGAAAATGATAGGGATAATGTTATGAATATAAGAGAAGCATAAAGATGAACAAAAAAACATGAGTTAAACATTTGTAGAGTGAGCGGCTCCTAGTTTCTAACATAAGCTATCAGTAGGGCTATCTTAGGCACAGAGCACCTGCACAATCTGATAACAAGAAACCCTACTTTGTATCCTCAGAGGCTCCTATTGGCTATCTACAGAGGGTTTCCCAAACATTTTGTACATGTGATCCTCTTGGAAATTAAATAACAATAATAATATTATCATTTCTGAGTGGGATATGAGAAAAAAATGAATTAACACCAATCAAGATAAAATCATGACTATATTTGCCTATTTTAACATTTTTCTTTTCTTTTCTTTTTTTTTTTTGAGACAGAGAGTCTTGCTCTGTCACCCAGGTTGGAGTGCAATGCCATGATCTTGGCTCACTGTAACCTCTGCCTCCCGGGCTCAAGTGATTCTCCTGCCTCAGCCTCCTGAGTAGCTGGGATTACAGGCGCTGCCAATGCACCCAGTTAATTTTTGTATTTTTAGTAGAGACAAGGTTTCCCCATGTTGGCCAGGCTGGTCTCGAACTTCTGACCTCACGTGATCCACCTGCCTCAGGTTCCCAAAGTGCTGGGATTATAGGCTTGAGCCACGGTGCCCGACTGACATTGATTTTTGAAGTATGGCCATTTTGACATGCTTTGCAAGAATTTTGATGAGATGAATCCAAGTTATGGACTTGTTGAATAACGATAAAAACTAATACTACTATAATGATTGTGTTATAGCGCTGTTCTATGTACTTAAAACAGTAATACTTTGAATTGTGACGATCCTATGAATTAGAAGCTACAATCTCCATTTTATAGGTGAAGAAACTGAGGCACTGACAAGTTAAAAAACTTATCTAAGATCACACAGCTAGCAATGTTGAAATGCATCACTGTGGGGCCAGGTGCGGTGGCTCACACCTGTAATCCTAGCACTTTGGGAGGTTGAGGTGGGAGAATCACTTGAGGTCAGGAGTTGGAAACCAGCCTGGCCAACATGATGAATTCCTATCCCTACTAAAAATACAAAAAAATTAGCCAGGCATGGTGGCAGGCAGCTGTAATCCCAGCTACTTGGGAGGCTAAGGCAGGAGAATTGCTTGAACCCAGGAGGCGGAGGTTGCAGTGAGCCGAGATTGTGACACTGCACCCCAGCCTGGGTGACAGAGAGAGACTCTGTCTCAAAAAAAAAAAAAAAAAGGTGTCACTGTGTTTAAACCACCACAGCAAACTGTAATGTCCACCTCTCATGAGCCACTAGCTGCTTCACATGCCTTTGGATACACACCTAGGGGCTCCCAAACACATCCCTTTTACTATTTAAGTATTTCTTTTATTGATTTTTTAAAAAGAAACTATGTGCCATCACTCCCTTTAGTGAGAAAGTGCCTGAGAAAGGTTATACTCAAGTTCTGTATCAAAGAATGATTCTCCCTGGGTGCAGTGACTCACACCTATAATCCTAGCATTTTGGGAGGCCAAGGTGGGAGGGTCTCTTGAACCCAGGAGTTCAAAGCTGCAATGAGCTTTGATTGCACTACTGCACTACAGCCTGAGCAACAGAGCAAGACCTTATCTTTAAAAAAAAAAAAAAAAATTATTAAAGCTCGGTTCATGGACAATTTGCATCAGAATCTCTGAGCACCCTGCTATAAATGCTTCAGTCCAGATTTACTCATTTAGCATCTTAGGGAGTGGGACTCAGGTCCTTAATTGATTTTGATGCCCACTGAGTTCTGAGGGCCACAGCTCTACCAGGCCCTTCTTATGACCCTGCTTAGAATGCCTTTCCCTATTCTATGTGCATCAACCCCCCACCTGGAGTCCCCCTGAATAGCAGATGCTCTTTCACACCTCAGAGCCTGAACATGCTGTTTCCTGTGCTTGTCATGCTTCCTCCTATTCTTGTCTTCTGAACTCCCACTGTAGTAAGTCAGCTCCCAAGTCATCTCTGCAAAGACTGGGCCCATGAGGCAAGACTTAGGTCTTCCTTCATTGTACCCCTAAGCTGTTGAACTCTTTTATCTCTTTCCTATCATAGAATTCCACTGCAACTGGTCTGTGTATTCTTTTAGACAGGGAGTCCTTGGAGGTTGGGTTCTTTGTGTTGTCTATTTTTGTAAAATACCAAGATGATGCCTGACCTGTGGTGGTAGGTACTCTAAACATGCTCTTTGAATGAACCATGAGGCAGTTCTGCTGTTTTAATTCTACCAAGATGATAGGTAACATACATAACTTTTTCTGTGTGTGTATGACAGGTGACAGGGCCTCTCTCTCTCTCTCCCAGGCTGGAGTGCAGTGGTGCAATCACAGCTCATTGCAGCCTCAACTTCAGGGGCTCAAGCAATCCTCCCACCTCAGTCTCCTGAGTAGCTGGGACTACAGGCATATGCCACCATGCCCAGCTAATTTTTGTATTTTTTGTTGAGACAGAGTCTTACTATATTGTCCAGGCTGGTCTTAAACTCCTGGGCTCAAGTGATCTGCCTGTCTTAGCCTCCCAAAGTGCTGGGATTACAAGCATGAGCCACCAAGCCGGAACCATAACTTCTTTTAGAAAATAATTCTAGGCCTGGTGCGGTGGCTCATACCTGTAATCCTAGCACTTTGGGAGGGCGAGGCAGGCGGATCACCTGAGGTCGGGAGTTTGAGATCAGCCTGACCAAAAGGGGGAAACCTCGTCTCTACTAAAAATACACACACACACACAAAATTAACAGAGCATGGTGGCATGTACCTGTAATCCCAGCTACTCGGGAGGCCGAGGTAGAAGAATCGCTTGAACCTGGGAGGCGGAGGTTGTGGTGAGCCAAGATTGCACCAATGCACTCCAGCCTGGGCAACAAGAGTAAAACTTCGTCCCAATAAATAAATAAATAAATAAAAATAATTCTACTAAAGTAGAAGAAAGCAAACAATTTTATTTGGTAACGTTTTGTCTTCTGGCACATTTATTCCATTTCTTTCTTTTCCCGCCTTTTTATGTTTTATATTTATAGGAAATATATGTACATGGTACAAAATTCAAAGGATCCAAGATAGTAGACTCTGTGAGGAAAGCCACTCTCTCACCTACATCATCCAACTGTAGAGTCCCTTATAGGAAGGCAGTCATTCTTACAATTTCTAGTTATAGTGTCCTTCCAGAGACATTTTAGACACATATAGGCAAATAAGGATATATATATATATATATATCACTGTTTTGCAGTGTTTTAAACTTTGTGATCTTTTCGCAAAAGTACATAAAAAGCAGCCTCTGCTTATTAATAAATACACTCTTTCATTCTTTGAATATATAATTTAAAAAAGACATCTCTTGATGTTTGTTATCAGTATTTTTTTTTTCACCATCAATGATGCTGCAAAATATAGGTAATTTTACATGTGTGGACATATTCATAGGATAAACTTCTAGAAATGGAATTGTAGGATGAACAAGTAGTGACAAATTTTGCCACATGGTTTCCGATATGCTTTGGATCTGTCTCCACCCAAATCTTAGGTCCAATTGTAACCCCCAATGTTGGAGGTGGGGCCTGGTGGGAGGTGATTGGATCGTGGGGGTGGATTTTCTTCTTGGTGATGTTTTCCAGATAGTGAGTGAGTTCTCGTGAGATCTGGTCATTTAAAAGTATGTGGCACCTCCCCTCCCCGCCTTGGTCCTGCTTCTCCCATCTAAGTCACCTGCTCCTGCTTTGCTGTCTGCCATGAGTAAAAGCTCCCTGAAGCCTCCCCAGAAGCAGATGCTGTCATACGTCCTGTACAGCCTGTGGAACCGTGAGCCAATGAAACCTCTTTTCTTTATTACCCAGTCTTAGGTATCTCTTTTTTTTTTTCTCAAGACGGAGTCTCACTCTGTTGCCCAGGCTGGAGTGCAGTGGCGTGGTCTCGGCTCACTGCAAGCTCTGCCTCCCGAGTTCACACCATTCTCCTGCCTCAGCCTCCCAAGTATCTGGGACTACAGACGCCCACTACCATGCCTGGCTAATTTTTTGTATTTTTAGTAGAGATGGGGTTTCACCGTGTTAGTCAGGATGGTCTTGATCTCCTGATCTCATGATATGCCCACCTCAGCCTCCCAAAGTGCTGGGATTACAGGCGTGAGCCACCACACCTGGCAGGTATCTCTTTACAGCAGTGCAAGAACAGACTAATATAGTTTCCACAGATATTACATCCACTTTCACTCCCACTAGCAACTCATGAAGATATCTATTTATGCCAGGAGCAGTGGCTCACACCTGTAATCCCAGCACTTTGGGAGGTCGAGGAGGGCACATCACGAGGTCAGGAGATCGAGACCATGCTGGTCAACATGGTGAAACCCCATCTCTACTAAAAATACAAAAATTAGCCGGGTGTGGTGGCGGATGCCTGTAATCCAGCTATTCAGGAGGCTGAGGCAGGAGAACTGCTTGAACCCGGGAGGGGGAGGTTGCAGTGCACTGAGATCACACCACTGCACTCCAGCCTGGGTGACAGAGCAAGACTCTGTCTCAAAAAAATATATATACACATATATATCAAAAATATATATATATATACATATATATATATATCAGGGGAACCCACCCCCAGTATTTCAACATAGGTTCTTTCTATTTTCCCTAAGTGTTGGCCAATCTGAGAAATAAAGAGAAAGAGTACAAAGACAGGAATTTTACAGCTGGGCTGCCGGGGGTGACATTACATATTGGTAGGTCTGTGATGCCCCACCTGAGCTGCAAAACCAGCAAGTTTTTATTAAGGATTTCAAAAGGGGAGGGGGTGTATGAACAGGGAGTTGATCACAAAGATCACATGCTTCAAAGGGCAAAAAGGAGAACAAAGATCACATGCTTCTGAGGAAATAGGACAAGGACAAAAGCAAAGATCACAAGGCAAAGGGCAAAATTAGAATTACTGATGAGAGTCTATGCTCAGCTGTGCACATATTGTCTATTTAAGACAAACATCTTAAACAACAGAAAACAGGGTTCAAGAGCAGAGAACCGGTGGGACCTCAAATTTACCAAGGCTGGATTTTTTCCTCCACCCTAATAAGCATGAGGTACCGCAGGAGACCAGGGAGTATTTCAGTCTTTATTTCAACCACATAAGACAGACATTCCCAGAGTGGCCGTTTATAGACCTCCCCCGAGGAATGCAATTCTTTTCCCAGAGTATTAATTATCAATATTCCTTGCTAGGAAAAGAATTTAGCGACAGCTCTCCTACTTGCACGTCCATTTATAGGCTCTCTGCAAGAAGAAAAATATGACTGTTTTTGCCCGACCCTGCAGGCAGTCAGACCTTATAGTTGTCTTCCCTAAATCGCTAAAAATCGCTAAAATCGCTGTTATTCTGTTTTTTTCAAGGTGCACTGATTTCACATTTTTCAAACATATGTTTTACAATCAATTTGTGCAATAGTGGTCCTGAGGTGATGTACATCCTCATGAAGATAACAGGATTAAGAGATTAAAGTTAGACAGGCATAAGAAATTACAAGAGTATTATTAGGGAAGTGATTAAATGTCCATGAAATCTTCAAAATTTATGTTCCTCTGCTGCGGCTCCAGCTGCTCCCTCTGTTTAGGCTCCCTGACTTCTCGCTATATATATATATATATATGTATACGCGTGCACACACACACATATATAGCTGGCTAATGGTGTTTTCATTGTTGTTTTTTCTCTGAAGTTCTAAAATGGAGAGTAAAGGAAACTCTTAAAGTTAGGTGCAGCCTCACCTACTGGTCCAACCCGGAAGTTTTTTTTTCGTTTTTTTTTTTTTTTCCAAAAAACCAACACAGGTGGTTGCTCCATAGGCCTTTTTCTCCTCCCTAGGCAGGCTGGTACTGGGGTACTCATTGCTAGTCTAGTCCCAATATTGTTTTGAACCATAGGAGGCTTAGTCTTCAGAATCATTTTTACTCTGCCCTAAAGTGGAAGACACCCCATTCATTCTACAAATACGATGCACCAGGCATTGTTCCAGAAACTAAAGCTTGAATAATGAACTAAATAGACAAAAGTCCTTACCCTCATTAAGATTACATTACGATGGAAGGAGGCAGATAGTAAAGACAACACACAAGTATGATAAATGTTATGTATGTTATGTTAGTTAATGATAGGTGCCATGGACAAAATCAAGCAGAAAGGGGGATAAGGAGTATGGGGGTCCCTCTTGGGAAGGGTGTCAGGGAAGGCCTCCCTGAGGAGGTGACATCAGGCAAAGACAAGAAAGGGGTGAGGGAATAAGCTATATGCGGGAAAAGCATTCCAGGTAGTGGAAAAAGCAAAGGTTTGGAGCTGAGAGTGTGCCTGGGGCATTCCAGGAACAGTAAGGAAGGCAGCCAGTGAGAGCCCACGGAGTGAGGGGTAGAGGAGGAGGTGAAGGCAGAGAGGTCAGGGAGGTTCGGCAGTAGGCAACATTGTCTAGGTCCTCATAGTGAAATGGGAAAGTCATGGAGGAGTTCCAAAGGACTACTGAGAATGCTCTATTAGCACAGACTGAGGGAAGGCAAGAATGGAAGAAGGGAGGACCAGTTAGGGAACTTCCTTAACCCAGGTGGGAAATAAGATGGGTTAGACTAGTCTAGTAGCCAAAGGGGTGTGACAGTATTTGTGACTGTGAGTATATTCTGAAGGTGGAGCCAGCAAGATTTTCCGTCCAATCGTATCTTGGGCGTGAGTGAGAAAGGAGGCAAGGACTCCAAGGTTCTTGACATCGGTGGAAGAACGGAGTTGTCCTTTCCTGAGATGGGGGAGGGATGCAGATGGAGCATGTTTTAGGGCAAAAACGGGGAGCTGTAATTACACTTGCGATTACCATGGCTTCCCAAGGTCGCTGGGGCTCTCAGAAGGTCATGATTCCAAATTAGATCAGTGGTCTGGACTAGGCCATGACTGAAATACCTTCTTGGGATGCCAGCTCCAAGGAATATGTGCACCAAAGGCTTTCTCCTCCTCCTGAGCTATCCTGTTCCAAACCAGACTTGCACTGAGATATTGCACTAAATGCTTTTAAATCTGTTTTCCGCATGATTATATAATCAAAAGAATAGGCAAACACACACACACACCCCCCTAAAACCTTGAAAACAACTTAAAAAGCTGGGTTTCCTCCTACTAGAGAACTCACTGTTCTCCAAATACCAAAATTCAATTCAACTCTACATTTGCGAGGCTGTGACATCAGCAGGAAGACACTGGTTCCTAGATAATGCTGGGCTAAGGCTAGTACAGAAACCACATCAGGGCCAATCTGAAATGTGGCTGATTGAAGAATGTAATCAGGAACTCACTGGATAAATGATCCAAAAGGAAGGGATGCATTTAAAACAGCAGTTACTATAGCACCTGCCGCAGCAATACGTAAAATGGGATACTGCAACAAAAATACGGAAAGGTGAAGGAAAGCAAAAAAGCCGTATTAGTGGGAGGAAAAAACAGAACAGAAACTGATTTGTTAGATTACTTCAAAAGGTTAAGAAGAGACTGAGAAGAAATTTTAAGAATCGTGTCCTTAAACGGGAGCAAGAATCTATACAAGGCAACAATGCAAGAGCGCAGAGCTGTTTATTTATTTATTTTTCTAACCAGCTCACAGGGCCAGCGGGTAGATTAGAAAGAAAACAACTAATTGCTAAAGTAGAGTAGCTAAGGAATCAGAACTTGTTTCAAAATAAGCGAAGTGGTGGCCAGACTAGGTGACTCAAGGCATGACTCAAACCCGACTCTGGGGGCTGTCTCTCAGCTCCCGGAGGCGGGGGGCGCGGCGTCTAACACATTTTAGGAAAGTACCAGGCTTGTGGAGGGCGACAGGAAACCTCTCCGGGAGATCGGCCTGGGGCTCCTCCTGCCCTAGAGCCTGACCTCTCACTCTCCGCACTGGGAGCGACTTCCAACCTCCTGGCTTCCCCTTCTTCCCTTCGAGGCTCCCCACCCCTTGTCTTCCATCCAGCGTCACAGGGCGTGTGCGTGTGTGCGAGACGTCGCGTCTCCTTCCCCGCCGCCCTCCGCCCCGTGCTCCCCGCCACGCGCCTTCCCGCCCCGCCTCCGCGGCGAGCCGCTCCCTTCCCACCCCGCCCGCGCCCGCCGCCCGCCGCCCGCCGCCCGGGCACGCGCGGCACGAACAGCGCCCGGACCTGCTCTAAACAAACACCTGTCCTCCCTTGGCTCCGCGAGAGTTGGAGCGAAAGCCTAGGCAACAGGGGGCACGTTCTCGCGAGGTTTAGGAAATTTCCCACGGCCGTGTTGTGTCTGAGCCGAGTAGTGGAAGGCGGTGGGAAGGAGGTGTAGCGTGAGACGCGACTGCCCGCATTGGGTGCATGCGCAGTGCCGCTCGCGCCGGCCGCGCCAATCCTGCAGCGCCTTCAGCAGGTTTCGGGCGGCGAATTCCAGTTCTCCGGGTTTTGGGGCTCCCTGCGGGAGGCAGTGCTGGATTGGGAATCTCTAGGAAAGGAAAGGGCAAAGGAGGGGGAAAATGGGGGGCTGCAGGTAGGAGGAGGGGGCGGGGTTCGGGCTCTGCACCTTGCTGTTCAATGCCCGGCGGGGCCAGGTTCGCCCGGGGGCTTCCGGGATCAGGCCGCCTGAAGCGCGATTCGGGCAGCCGGCAGCGTCTTCGGCTGTGCCAGGCCCTCGGGTGGCCCGGTTCCCTGTGCAGTAGTGGCCTCAACACACACCTGGGCTCACACACGGTGGCGGCTGCGATGGGGTCTTAGAGAGGCCATGTGGCACGCGAGCTGCAAGAGCTTTGATCAGGGCCTCTGGCCCGACTCGGAGGTGGGAGAATGTGGCTCTCAATTCCAAGGCAGTTTTCCGGAGAGAACTACTCCGCGCCCTGGCGTGTGTCTGCGAGGTGGCCATTAGGGGTGTCTTTGCCAGAGGCCTTGACTTGACCTCATTTCACACCTAAGGAGAACGCTAAGCCGAGAGAGCTCAACTGCAAAAGTTTTCCGTTTGCGGAGCTTTGGAAGGGCCTCCTTATTAGCATGGGGGTGTAATGAATGAAGACAGTTCCCGACGTGTCACTTGCCCGAACCCCAGGCACCTCTGACGCTCCTGCACCTAACGCCGAAATTAGCATAAAGGAGGCGCCCAGGGAACGTTTGAATGAATGAAAGGAGCTGGGAACCCAGAGTGAGCGGGAAGCCGCTTGGAAAACACCCATTGAGGAGGTGTTTCATCTAGGCCTGTGAAACGCGGCCCATTTTCCCAGGACCCCTCCTCCCTTCTCCTCGGCCCCGCCTCCTGACCCCTCCATTCCCCGTCCCCGTAGTAATCCCCTCCGGTTTTCCTCAGTCTCCACGTACGTCCCTCAAGGCGCGTCCCAAAACCTGGATAACCGGAGCGCTCCCCATGGACCACACGGAGGGCTCGCCCGCGGAGGAGCCGCCTGCGCATGCTCCATCGCTTGGGTAGGTTTCCAAGGGAGGCAGCGAGCAGGATCCCCTACTCTGCGGGCGGCGCGAGGCGTCTGGCTCTTCGCGGCGGCGGCGAGGGGAAAGGGAGCGCGGGGGCTGGGTGGAATCGAGGAGTGAGGAAAAAGGGAAGGGGCGGGGGAGAGGGACCAGGGAAGGCGTCGGGGGGAATCTCGCGAGGGTTGGAGTTTTGGCGAGAGTTTGTGGAAGATGGCGCCTGTTGTGACAGGGTAAGTCTGAGGGAATCGGAGCGCTGGGAACCGGGAAAGTTGCGGGCGTCTGGCAGCCCGCGGCGAGCGGCGGATTCGGGGGCCGCAGCGCGCTTGGCGTCCGGGGGCCCGCGGGGGCGGCGTCGCGTGCGCCGAGCGCGGCGGCGGCTGCGGCTGCGGCGTGTGACCGTGCGCTGCCTCTGCGCTGCCGTGGCTCGGGCTCCGGCGCGTGAGGGCGGGAGGCGGCGGCGAGGCCGGCGGGTGCGGGCGTGAGTGCGGCCGGTCGCGCGGGGCCCTCGGGCGCCGTGCCTCCCGCGCGCCTCCAGCGGGCCCTGCCTGGGGGCCCCGTGCAGCTTTGTTCCTCGCGGCCGTTGTCGCCGCCTCGCCCCGCTAGTGCCCCCGGCCCCGGGCGCTTTGTCTTTCCCCGCTGCCCCCCGCGACTCTCTACCCCCGGCCCTTTGTTTCGCCGCCTTGGGCGCTTTGTCCGACCCGTGGCGCCCCGCATCCTCTTTCCATCTCCTCCCCTCCGCTGTCCTTCCTCCCGTGCCCCTTTGTTGTGCCCCACTCTTGTCGGTAGCCCAGTGACCTGCCACAGCCCGGGCACCAGATTCCTGCCTTAATTGTTCTTCTATTGTCTTTCTCCTGTGGGTCCTCTCTCACCTTTCTCTACGGTCCTGGATTCCCCCCGAGGCGTTGTCTCCCCCATCCATGGGCTTATTCTCTCGGCACCCCCTTCCTCTCCCGTCATCGGTTGATTTATCCACTACCCCCGGTGTACGTCTGCTGAACTGTCTCAGCCCCGGGGACTCCATCTGCTGCTTCTAAGTGCACACAGACTCTACGGTTTGTTGTTGTTTTGTGGGTCTGAAAGATGCATGGGATACTTAGTTTCCTCCTCCGCACCCCTTTTTCTCGGGCTTTCTCGCCCCCCCCGTCCCCCCATCGCCACCCCTTTCTTTCGGGATTAAAGCGTCTTCAATTTTCATCGCCGTCTCTTTAGTGCCGTGGGTTGTTTTGCTTGGAAACAGTAGCCCTGGAAAAAGGTCTGGTCTCTTGGTGGTTCTTGCGTCCCCCGGCCCCCGGCCCCCGCCCCCCTCCTGGTTCCTGACGGCCTAGGCCAAGGGCAGCTGTCTGTCGAAGCTTTGCATCTAGGTTGCCTGAGGATGATTGGAGGGTATCGTAGGACGGTTAGAAGGAGGCTCAAGATGTATATATGTGTTTTTCTGTTAGTGTTTGAGAATAGTTTCAGATATCCACAATGGATATTCATTTGGCGTGTGAGTAGGAGTTGAGTGAATTTCCATGTTAAAAACTTGTGAGTGTTGGGGCGGAGAATTTCAGCATTTTCTAGAAATCTGGATTTAGAATTTATCAGAAACTCCTGCCTCATAAGGAAAAGGAGAGGCATTCCGCTTGGGAATTTTATATAAATGTTTTACTTTTTCTTAATCATTAGATGGTTTACAGTTATGTGCGTTTTTGCTGCTCTGTGGATGCGTGACAACCCTTCTGTCCCATCACTGGGGTTGAAATGAGGACAGCACCGAAGAGTGCAGTTTCTGATTGATGAATACTGCTTCTAGGATCTTTGTGGAAGATATTAATCAAATGCAGTAAAAAGTATACGTAAAGATGTATATTATATATATGTAATAGCCTGTAGTGAGATTATTTTAAAGACACTTCCTAGTATTAAAGGACCCTTGAAGTGTTCTTACTGTTCTGGTAATGCTAAAAGCTTGGGGTTGTGTGAATGGGGGTGGGGGGTGTGGTGTGATGTCTTTTAATGAGTTATTCTCGTGCTAGGAATAAGAGTTATTATATTTACCAGGATTACTATGCTGAATATATTCTTCAAGAGTTTGTTTGTTACTACTAGTTGGTCTCTACTTTTAGAAGGTATGTTACACATAAAATCATTTGGAGTGTCATTTCATTTACAAACTGAAGTTCTACAATAGTAAAGTGTTGTTTATAGAGAACATATGAGATCTACTCTAACGAGTATTGGAGCATTGGAAAGTTTTTTTTTTTCTGGCTGTGATTAGAATTAGTAGTTTGAGTTTTATTTAATGGAAAACCATGGTTTCATGATTGATACTTAAGTTTTTTTTGTGAAAATCTGCAGTCTGGGTCGCATGAGTGGGTTTTACCAATAATCTTATGTCTCCCTTACTTGTTCTTGTACATAATGATTCTTTTGAAGGTAAAATCTTAAGCTCACTGGTTTTCTGACTGGGAGCAAAGTGTAAATACTGTGTAATAATGGAGGGTATTTTGCTCTGACTTGTACCTGTAGAATGATTACACAGACATGATAAAAGCGCTTTTACCATTTGAGTTGCGTTTTTCTTTCTAAATCGTGTAAGACTTTTACTTTGTGGTGAAATAAAACTGCTTTTAATTAAATTATAACAGCAGCATATTTCGAAATCTGGATGAGTTGTGGCTGGAGAACTTTCATTCTGGGTATTAACTATTAAAACTTTAAATTTTATTATCCATGCATATTGCTGATGGATCTGTGATTATATTTTCAGAAAACGAGACTTGCAGTATTTTCAAATCTGTACTGTTCAAAATATACACTTGTAGGCTTTAGATTTTAAGCAGTTAGATTTGTTTAAAAAATTACCTATAGTCCTATACCAACGGATTTCTGTCAATTTTTTTTTTTAAGTGGGTAAGATCAAAATTGGTTTGGTTGAAAGGCCATTCTTGCCAGATGTAATTCATTAAATAACCTTTGGCACCCTTGATGGGTAAGGCATTAGGAAAAAATTGTTTTGTTTTTTAAGTTCTTACACATCTCATTCTTCTGTTCATTTTTAGAAATAAAATCCAGGACTTGGCTTTAAAACATTATTTTGCATTTTGCTTCCTCCTAATACTAAATTTCATGTTATTTCAACTAGGGGCAGTATTTTCTCATGGATTGACTAAAAGTTGTTATTTTTGGCATCTGGCTTTGTGATTATTTCCAAGTTACTCTACTTCCCCTGGGCCAGTTTCCTAACTGTGTAGTAAAATGGGAATTATAATAACTTGCCACATCTGCACAGGATTGCTATGCCTTAAGGTTCGCAGAGAGCATCCTTGGATGAAAACTGTGGGGAAGGTCTACGAATTGTTGCTGAAATAAACTAATGTGAAGTAGGTCATATTTTATAGGAAGTCAAATAGGAGGTTTTTAAATTATTGGCAAGACACAGTAGCAATAGTGGGATTTTTAAAAATCCCAAATATATATTATAGTATGGGTAATAAAACAGATACCTTTATTCCTGCTCCCCGTAAACTTACAGGGAGAGAGACAAGTAAAACAAATTACAGGGTGATGTGTCGTGTGTGTGTGTGTGTGTGTGTGTGTATGTGTGTGGTGTGAAAGATTGAAGTTCTGTCAGACTCAAATGTAATAACATAAAATTATGGGATGCTTTCCTCTTGTTTTCTGCATGTAGCAATATCTTATTTATTTATTTTATTTTATTTTTTGAGACAGGGTCTCATTCTGTCATCAGGCTGGAGTTCAGTGGCACAATCTTAGCTCACTGCAACCTCCACCTCTTGGGTTCAAGCGATCCTCCTGCCTCAGCCTCCTGAGTAGCTGGGATTACAAGCGTGCACCATCACACCTGGCTAATTTTTGTGTTTTTAGTAGATATGGGGTTTCGCCATGTTGGCCAGGCTGATCTCAAACTCCTGACCTCAAGGGATCTGCCCACCTTGGCCTCCAAAAGTGCTGGGATTACAGGGTGAGCCACCATGCCTGGCCTGCATGTAGTAATATTTAACAAATGGTAGTACAACATGCTTTCACTGGACTCTAAGCTAAGTCTGTTAATAGCAGTGATTAATTTAAAATATGCCTTATATTTGCTAGTGCTTTGTTATTTGCTCTTAATAATTTCTAATAACCATGACTATAATTTCAGATTTGACTCTTGGCCCTAGAAAAGTGTTTTGCATTTGAGGAACACTCTGTAGATACTTATTGACTGAATGAAACCTGTTGCTTCTCTGTTCTTGGTAGATGATACCATATGCCATTTGGTTCCCAAAGCCATGATTCCTGATTCCTCTCTCACCAACCTTTACATTTAATTACTGAGAACTGATCATTTTTCCTTCTAAAAAATCTCTTGTATCTGTTTCTCTTATCCTCACTGCCACAGTTCATGCTGTCATTTCTCACCTGGTTTACTGCGACGTACTGACAGCCTCTTTCTGCTTCTCGAGTCACCACCTTTATCCAGCTTCCACATGTAGCAGAGCAGTTTTTCTAAAGAGCAAATCTGATCACTGCTTAATCTAAAAACCTTTCAATGGCTCCCCCTAGCAGCTTTCATTAAGAGAGGCAACAGAGTGGAGGGTTCTGAGCTCACATTTAGTATTTAATCTGAACTGGGTTCCAGGTCTGACTCTGGCACTTAAAACCCCTGCCACTTAAACTCCTGTAACATTGACAAGTTAATCTCTTTATCAGTTGCAAGGTAATTATTCCTAACTCAGAAAGTTGTTGTGAAGATTAAACGAAATAATGTATGAAAGCATTTAGCAGAATTCCTGGCACGTAGCAAGCGCTCAAAAGATGTTAGCTAATGTGGCACATAGGATCCTCCATAACTATTTCATTTTCATCTTCTCCAGCTGAGTTGTTTGCCATTTTCTCTCCATAATCAGTGCTCCAGTCATATTTAAGTATATTCTGCATGAGCCCAGCGGCTTAACACCTTCTTGTGTATGAAAAGTAATGGCCCTTAGTAGGTTATTTCTCAAGACTAAGGGAATATTCTAACCAGATCTGTCAGACTACATTTGGTGCCTGGCTGTATAAATACTATATATTTAATACAGTATTAAATGCTGTATGTAATTCTCTTGGAAGCATGATACTAAGTTGTAATTTTCACATGCAAATGTTGTTATTTGGTGGCAGGTAGCATTTATATTCTTACACTTAGAAGATTGTCTATCACATGATAGAGACTCAGCAAAAAGTTTTGAATGTAGGACACAGTGCTTTGAAATCTTGATGAAACATGGTTCATGTGGCACAATTTTATAATTGTGTGTTTGTATACAGTATATGTGTGTCTAATTCATATATATGTATAATTTATATATAGGTATTTGACTTTGGTTCTATAAGGAGTGATTGCGGAAGTACCCAGAAGAATTGATATTTTCAGCCACAAGCAGTCTCATAACCCCTGAGAACATTATAGCAAGGCTCTTGGGCAAAAGTTTTTGTTTTTTGATTATTAGAAAATACTACATTATATTTGTACAAAACTGACAAGTTTAAATTTCACTTTTGTTTTTTATATTATTGGCTGTCAGTGTTTATCAAAAGATTCCAGTATTTTTAAGTGTTTTCCGTACTAGATGGCTAGGGATGTGCATTAGATTATACCATAGAACACTGTAGACTGCTTTTTGGGGAATCCATGCCATAGAACCAAATAATAAGTTGATAATCTACAGGGAGACTCAGGTCTCAGGGACATATTACTCACAGATAATTTCTTTAAACTTCAGGTTCTACCTCTGTAAAATAGGGGATGGTAATTATATTTTATCTGTCAGGCACATTGTGACTGTCAACGTAAATTTTGTGAAATTATAAGGTCAAATGAAACAGTGTATGTGTAAGTGACTTGTAAACAGTAAAGCATTCTATACAAATATTTTAATTACTATAAGAATCAGTTTCCTCTGGTAACTTTTCATCTTGAGCAGAGCTCAAGATGGACTTTTTAGACTGCAAGCCGTGGTTTTGTGGGTCATGTTTTAGGAAGGCAACAGTGTATTTGGTGCAGAGGACCGCAACGCTTGAAATATGTGCTTTGGCATTTTAAGCAGACATTTGTTAAATTACTGCTTGACCACAGATGTTGTCATTGAGTCACCCCCAGCTTTTTGGGGTCTACTTCTTACTGCTCTCTTCTCTGCTTGGGTAGCTGTAACAATGTAGGAATGTTGAATGTCTAGCTGCTACTATCTCTCAGACACTTATCCTGCCCACAGTTCTGTATGCCTCTTAGGCCTGGCACAACATCATGGTGTTGCTTATGCCTCATTGGACCTGCTGCTTAATTGAATTAAATGATATCCTAACGGTCTAAAAAGGGTAACGTATTTCCCGAACATGTCACATTTACTGTAGGAGGTTGGGGAAGGTGTCACAGGCACTGTAAGTGGTAGTAATTACCTATCTGTATAGATATTTGTGTAATTTTGTTGTGTTGAGACAATGCATAGTGATAAGTATGAGAGCTTTTCGTCATATTGGTGAAGTTTATGGCAATCTTGGGAATATTTATACTATTTTAAGTTTACAAAAAATAAAATATAGAAAACACATTTTTTTTAAGGCATTCTGAGTTGCAAGAGCTTTGCAGTGAAAGCTGCATCTATTTGATGTGAAGCGGAATACACTTAGAAAATCAACCCTGGAGGTGTTTTTTTTTTTTTTTGTATTCAGTAGTCTCAGCATAAGAGCTAATGCATTGTTAATGAGATGATAATCAGAGTTGTAAGTGAATAAGAATAGTTTCTCATAAAAAGGTTACATAACAAGAGAAAAAATATTTAATGTTGGGCGAAGTAGCTCAGGCCTGTAATCCCAGCACTTTGGGAGGCTGAGGCAGGAGGGTTGCCTGAGCCCAGGAGTTTGAGGCTGCACTGAATGGTGATCATGCCACTGCACTCCAGCCTGGGTGACAGAGCAAGACCCTGTCCCAAAAGAAGAAAAATTTTTCACTCTATAAAACTTTTTTATAAGTATGGTAAAGATTTTGTTACAGAAGTACAGTATTGCTTTATGAAATATAATGTAGATTTTTTTTTTTAAATAATGTGAATAGCTTATTATGGAATAGCTTAATTTCCTCCAGCACATACTAGCTTTAGACTGGTTTGCATAAATAGAACAAAGGTATATGTTCCCTTTTGGAAAACTGCAGATCTGCTAAGATTGTGCCTGATTTTGCCAGCATATTTTTTCACACCTTTTTAAAAAAATTTTTTTAAAAATTTGAGTGATAAAATTTTTCATGCAAAAAATTACCTAGTTCTGTACAAAGCTCCTAATCCATACACATCATTTGGAGTAAGCAGAAACATTTGGGTCCTAAGATATGTAGGAACGGTGTTAAGGAAAATGTTAATAGTATAACCATGTTTTAGTGGCTCTCCTTTTAGTACTGTTTTAAAAACAATATATTTATTAAATAAGCAGTTGAACACTTATTAGGTATAAGACACTGTTTGTACTGGTCTTATAAAGATGGCTAAGAAATGGTTTGGTGAAGCTCATGACTTGGTAGAGAGTACACAGGCAATTATTGTGTAAGGGAGATTATGACAAGTGCTGTAACAGATATTTAGTGTTGGTGGGAACACAGATGTGAATGATTATCTTCAGTTGGAGGGGAGTTCATAGAAAAGGTGAGAGTTGATAGGGAGTGATGGGAAATTAAACTGGAAGAGTGATTGGGAGCCTCTTGGAAGATCTTGAGTGCTAAACAGATTATTTGGTTTTTTTTGGTTGGTTGGTGTTTTTTAGAGACAGTCTCATCTCTCTGTTGCTCAGCCTGGAATACAGTGGCACAGTCATACTTCACTGCAGCGTCAGCATCCGGGGCTCAAGGGATCCTCCTGCCTTAGCCTCCCCAATTGCTAGGACTATAAGTGTGCGCCACCAAACCCAGGTGTGCGCCAGCAACCCCAGCTAATTTAAAACATTTTTTTTGTAGAGATAGCCTTGCGTGTTTTCCAGCCTGGTCCAGAACTCCTGGGCTCAAGTGATCCTTCTGCCTTGGTTTCCCAATGTGGTGTGATTACGGATGGCCTAAGGTGATTATTTGAATATTAATCAGGGATGCAGAGGATGGGGTAGGGTATTGAGGCTTTTTTTTGACGGAGTTTTGCTCTGTTGCCCAGGCTGGAGTGCAATGGCCAATGGCGCGATCTCGGCTCACCGTAACCTCTGCCTCCCGGGTTCGAGTGATTCTCCTGCCTCAGCCTCCTGAGTAGCTGGGGCTACAGGCATGCGCCACCACATTCGGCTAATTTTATATTTTCAGTAGAGATGGGGTTTCTCCATATTCGTCAGGCTGGTCTCGAACTCCTGATCTCAGGTGATCCACATGCCACAGACTCCCAAAGTGCTAGGATTACAGGTGTGAGCCACTTTTCCTGGTGGCATTGAAGGTTTTAAGATGAGGTCAGGCTGGATGTAAACATTGTAAAATAGATTGGAATTGGTGGACACCATAAGATAAATATAATCAAAATCTGATTTTGGTGGTGGGACTAGGAATGAATAGGTCAAGAAGCTCTTTTTGAGGCAGGGTAATATAGGGAGCTTTGGAATAATTGTACTGTAAGTCACTAAAATAAGTTTGTGGCTATGAGCATTTCACTTAAGCTAGATCTTTTCCTTTGTCTAAAAAATGGAAGAAAATAATACTTCATGGTATCGATGTGAGGATTAATAAGATAAGAGATAGAAAATGCCTAGCTTAGTTTTGGTAATAGTAGGTGCTCAATAAATAGGTTCTCCTTACCCCTTTTCTGAAGTGTAGAATTTAAAGGATAAGATGGGAGTGGGGTACATCCCCATCAGAAAGGAGGGTAGGAAAAAACCTGAAATTAAAACCTGGGTGATAAAAAAATCAGAAAAGGAAAAGTTCTGAGTAAGGTGAACAGATTTAAGAGAACCTTCTTAACACGGTGTTGTGCTTATTGTAGGTCTTTAATAAATGCCGGATGCTTATTTTTGCATACTTCTGTTACACTTAACATTGTTCTGCAGTTATATACATTTATGTGTAATTGATTGTCTAATCTGTCAGTGAGCTTCATAAGAAAAGGAACAATTATTTTACTTACCT
Source organism: Theropithecus gelada (assembly GCF_003255815.1). Taxonomy (NCBI): domain Eukaryota; kingdom Metazoa; phylum Chordata; class Mammalia; order Primates; family Cercopithecidae; genus Theropithecus; species Theropithecus gelada. Next base: position 25,209,124 of record NC_037672.1, read on the forward strand.
TGCACAATTGTGGAGCACCTACCATCTGCCAGAATGTTATTTTCTGGGTGAATATGGCTTGAGCAGATTTGGTAATATATAACACTTGCCACTAGGTGGCTCTTAGTCTAAGTGATAAGGCTGACGTTCAGCGTAGATAGGTTTTTCTGTGTAGAAACTGACCCCCTCCCTGGATTATTTTCACTTTTTTGCCTTGTCTGTACCTATATTTTTTGAAGTGGAATATGAAACACATATCATTTAGAAAACTTATTTAGACTGTTGAAAATTAGAAAAGTATAATACCATTAGAATATGTCCTGTAGAAAGAAGCACAATGGAAGCACAATCAAATTCACAAGTGAACAAAGCACATTCCCCATCTCTCAATGTGCTTAAAGTGAAGCATGATGGTTTGATTTGATTTCAGGCATTGTTTTTTGTTGTTATGACTTCCTTCAAAGAAAGATATTGTGAGGATTTGTTTCCTTTTTTTTTTTTTTTTGAGACGGAGTCTCGCTCTGTCACCCAGGCGGGAGTGCAGTGGCCGGATCTCAGCTCACTGCAAGCTCCGCCTCCCGGGTTCATGCTATTCTCCTGCCTCAGCCTCCTGAGTAGCTGGGACTACAGGCGCCCGCCACCTCGCCCGGCTAGTTTTTTGTATTTTTTAGTAGAGACGGGGTTTCACCGGGTTAGCCAGGATGGTCTCGATCTCCTGACCTGGTGATCCGCCCGTCTCGGCCTCCCAAAGTGCTGGGATTGCAGGCTTGAGCCACCGCGCCCGGCCGTTGAGGATTTGTTTCTTAAGAAGATTTGATGAACGATGGTGAAGTATGGTGTGTATTGATGCTGGGCTGTGATTCTCTGTGCTCTTATTTATATTATACTCTCTCGAGGAGTAACATACCATCGAATGGTAACTTACATAACATAGAAAGGTAACTACATCCTATGTGACACGTGTGATATATATTATTAAATCCATTAGATTCAGGAAATTTTAGAGCCGGAGAAGACCTTTCTAATCACGGATTCTAAAAGTACCCACTCATTTACACAGACAGGTTAGATAATGCCTGGGACACATTCAGTGACTGAGCTAGTTTCTGGTTTGTTTTAGAGGGAGGGGAAGGCCTATGTTAGTCTTTTTTTTTGAAACAGGGTTTGCTGTCACGTAGGCTAGGATGCAGTGGTGCTATCATGGCTTACTGCAGCCTCAATTTCCTGGGCTCGTAATCTTCCCACTTAGGCTTCCTGAGTAGTTGAGACTAGTTGCATGCCACCATGCCTAGCTAATTTTTGTAGAGATGGGATTTTGCCGTGTTGCCCAGGCTGATCTTAAACTTCTGGGCTCAAGCACTCAAGCTATCTGCCGGCCTCAGTCTTCCAAAGTGCTGGGATTATAAGTGTGAACCACTGTACCCCACCTTATGTGTTTTTTTTTCTCCCCATACCTTTCTATTTATCTCACTCAGCTGCCTTTTAACATTACATGCATTTAAAAAAAAAATAGCCCTTTTTTCTCATATGTGCAGACTTAGAGCAAGACTGCAAATCCCTCAGCTCCTAAACCTTGATGGGTAGAGTGCCGCGGCCAGTGTTGCTTCATTAAATGGTTAGCTCTGAGCCTGCCTGTTCTTTCGTCGTTTGCTGTGTTCCTGTTTTTGGTGCTGCTTATGATCTTTATCTTGTAATAACTGACCAGATGGCCTCTTTAGGAACATAGTTGTCCTCACTGCACACCTCCTTAACCACTCTGCTTCAGTTGCTCCTACTTGAGAATTGGCTGGATGCAGTTACCCCCGGCTTACTCCAGTCTCTACCTCTTTTCTCTCTAGCTTCTTGGTTATATCACCTGCAATAAATTGCAGCTGGCTGTTTCCACAGCCTCTGGAAGGGAAGATGGAAGGACAGAGGAGAGTGGAAAGAAAGAAGGCTGTCATACGGGGAAGAGAGGCTACAACTTGAAATTTTATACTAAAAGATGACCTGTTTTATGAACATTATGATGATGTGTATAGTGAATTTTTTCTAGTGTATATGCCAAGGCAATATTATTCTCTTGATTATGGAATTCATTAAGTGTTGTATCTGTCATCCTTGCTTATCCACATGTCAAGGAAGTGAATTAATTTCAGCATTCCAAAGATAGTAGTGATAGTATATGGTAATTTACTTACAGCTTATGAGTGTCATTATTTGATTAAATGGATATTACTGAATTAATGGGAGTTGCCATGTCACTATTGTAATATTAAAAAAAAAAAAAGACCTTTCAGAGCTTATTTCATAATTATTGGTAAGTAAGCCATTCTTTGTCCTGGTCTTCCTCCCGTGTATTCAATGTGATATGTACACTTTGCACACAGGATTTACTGACATGTCATTTACTTAAACTTAGTTTCTTAGGTACCCTAACTCCTGGAAATTGTCAGTTGCTTAAATAATTAAATACAAATAAATCAACTGTCCACCTAAGCTACCATATACATTTTTGTTTAAATTCTAATGTAATTTAAAAGATATTTATTTAATTTTTGGCTTGTTTTCATAGTTATTTCAGGGAAGTGACCATCTTGATATGGAAATTTTTCTCAGGAATTGATTTCACATCTGTATAAAATAATCATCTTGGCCGGGCGCAGTGGCTCAATCCTGTAATCCCAGCACTTTGGGAGGCCGAGACGGGCAGATCACGAGGTCAGGAGATCGAGACCATCCTGGCTAATACGGTGAAACCCCATCTCTACTAAAAATACAAAAAATTAACCGGGCATGGTGGCGGGCGCCTGTAGTCCCAGCTACTTGGGAGGCTGAGGCAGGAGAATGGTGTGAACTCGGGAGGCGGAGCTTGCAGTGAGCTGAGATCCGGCCACTGCACTCCAGCCTGGGCGACAGAGTGAGACTCCGTCTCAAAAAAAAAAAAAAAAAAAACCATCTTGATTATTTTTCTTGTTGGAAAAGTAATGTTTGTTATAAGAAATTCAAAAGTTATTTATTTACTTCTTGAGACAGGGTCTTGCTTTGCTACTCAAGCTGCAGTGCAGTGGTGCCATCATAGCCCACTGAAGCCTGAAACTCCTGGCCTCGATCCTTCCATGTCAGCCTCCCGGGTAGCTACGGCTACAGACACTCACCACCACTCTTGGCTAATTTTTGTACTTTTTGTAGAGACGGAGTTTCTCACGATGATGCCCAGGCTGATTTCAAACTGCTGGTCTCAGGTGATCCTCCCACTTTGGCCTCCCAAAACGCTGGGATTACTGGCATGAGCCACCGTGTCTGGCCTCAAAAGTTAAGTATATTGTGTAAAGTGAGCCACTGTAGTCTTATACCAGGAAATAATCACTGTTAACAATTGGGAGTACCTTTGACCCGTGAACAACACAGACTTGAACTGAATGGGTCCACTTATATGTGGATTTTTTTCTCCAAACTTGGATGGAAAATACAGTATTCATGGGATGCAAGAATAGTGTATATGGAGAGCTGATTGCTGGTCTTGAGTATGTGTGGATTTTGATATATGGGAGGAATCCCCTGCATATACCAAGGAACAACTGTATATTTCTCAATTTAAAGAAATGGAAGCGCTGACATTCTATTTTATTTTAAAAATTTCAATAGTTTTGCAAACATAATATTAAAGGAGCCGGGGAGCTAACACTTTTTTGAATATCTATTCAGTCCTCAACTACAATGTGAGGGTAGTGGTATCTCCATCTATTAGATTACTTTAAATGAATTTCCAGGAAAAAACTTATTTTTAAAGTTACACTTGATTAGACTAGTCTTTGGGCTCAAAGTTTCTCTGAAGTAGCATAGTATAGCTTTAGGTAAAAATTTTCTATTTCATTTTTTAAAAATTTTTTAATTAAATTTTTTTTTTGAGATGGGGGTCTCACTCTGTTACCCAGGCAGACTTTGAAATTTTGGGCTCAAGGATTCTTCCTGCTTCAGCCTCCTGAGTACCTGAGATTATGGACATGTATCACTGTGCCTGGCTTAATTTTATTTATTTCTTGGGATAGGATCTTACTCTGCCACCCAGGCTGGAATATAGTGGCAAAATCACGGCTCACTGCAGCCTCGACCTCCCAGGCTCAAGTGATCCTCCTGCCTCAGCCTGCCAGGTAGCTGGGACTACAGGCTTGCACCACCATGCCTGGCTAATTTTTTATTTTTATTGTAGAGACAGGGTCTCGAACACCAGGGCTCAAGCGATCCTTCTGCCTTGGCCTCCCAAAGTGCTGGAATTATAGTTGTGAGCCACTGCACATGACTTGGGCATAATTTTTAAAATAATTTTGTCAGGGCATCCCTGGGATGTCATTCTACCAGTTAATCCAAATTTTCTGCCCCCTTTTTTTTTTTTTTGATGGAGTCTTGCTCTGTCGCCCAGGCAGGAGTGCAGTGATGCTATCCTGGCTCACTGCAACCTCTGCCTCCCAGGTTCAAGCAATTCTTCTGCCTCAGCCTCCTGAGTAGCTGGGGTTATAGGCACCTGCCACAATGCCCAGCTAATTTTTGTATTTTTAGTAGAGATGGGGTTTCACTATGTTGGCCAGGTTGGTTTCGAACTCCTGACCTCAGTGGTCTGCCCGCCTTGGCCTCCCAAAGTGCTGGGATTACAGGTGTGAGTCAGTCACCATGACTGGCTCAACTTTTCTGCTTTGTATTTTTTTTTTTTTCTAATATTACTTTTTTGCCTACAGACCAGTTTTTAGGTTTTTAAATTCTGTATACATCCTGTGTGGCCTTGGGCAAGTTTAATTGCATTAAAACTTAAGTTTCCTCTTTTGTACAAAGGAGAGCATACATCAGAATTCTTCTGAGGATCAAATGTGTGTATGCAAAGGGGCTGCAAGACTAGGCCTGGTCTATAAGAATTGCTTAACGTCCATTTCCTTTCTTACCTCTCTCTCAAGCTACTGCCATGTCTTTTATTCATCTCTTGACTTGGTCTTGTTTTTATTTTCCCTTATGCTTACATATTAAAATCTGATTTTCACCCTAGGCCATCGTAGGTAAATGGATATAAATAAGCTAATGGATGTAAATGGACGTAAAAAAAAGGAGGTAAATAACCTCCTTTTACCAGATCCCCAAACCTCATTTCAGTCCTCAGCCTATTTCATTTTCCTGCATCTTATGTTATGTTTTGTTATGTTTTGTCCTTATTCTTGACTAACAAGCTACCATCACCACTTCTTGATTATTCCATCTTCTCTTTGCTACTTACTTCTCTTCCAGTCTTAAGTATTGTGATTTGCAGTTTTTGTCTTCCTTTTGCTGTATTTATTCTTTCACTTTATGTCTGTGTCATTAGTGCGATGTTTAGATCCACATTAAAAAAATTCCTACTGGTTGTTCTGCAGGCTCATTAAACTTGGCTTTTCCAAAACAACTTGTTCTTTTTACCACCTGTATCTGTGATACCATCCTATAAAATATACTTGATATCTGTTATAGTGCTGTTGTCCATCTGGCTGCCACAGGTAAATATTAACTTCAGTAACTTCCTTATTTCCTCCCACTGTCAGTTTTTCTTATTTTCTTCTTCTTATTATTGTTTTTGAAACAGAGTCTTGCTCTGTCACCCAGGGTGGAGCGCAGTGGCGCATCTCGGCTCAATGCCACCTCCACCTCCCAGGTTCAAGCGATTCTCCTGCCTCAGCCTCCCGAGTAGCTGGGATTACAGGCATGTGCCACTATGCCCTGCTAATTTTGTATTTTTAGTAAAGACGGGGTTTCTCCATGTTGGTCAGGCTGGTCTCAAACTCCTGACCTCAGGTAATCCACCCGCCTCAGCCTCCCAAAGTGCTGGGATTATAGGCATGGGCCACCGGGCCCAACCCTGCATCCATTATTTCTTATCAGATAGTCTGCATTCTCTTCTCTTTGCTCACTGCCATTGCCTTCCTCTCCAAGCTGCTTCATCTCGTAGTTAGACTTATTGTCACAGCCATGTCAACTTCCCCAGCCCCGCATATGCTTACTTCTTTAGTCTGTAGTTGTTGGTGTTTGTCCTGCATGTGAGTATCTGGGGGTTTGTTGGGGGATCTGGTTACCTAATTTCGTTGTAAATGGTGCCCACGGATTTTGATTTTGCTATCTTAGTTATGGCTCTTTTATGTGGGAGAGATTGGAAAGCTATGCTGCTGCCAATGTTACCCTAAAATCCTGTCTAAATATCATCAGACAAATACATATTAATTGTAGGCTAAATCGATGCAAAGTGAGTAACAGTTCACTAGATCCCAGTCCCCAGAGATACGCATGCATGTTTACAGTGGGGTAAATTTCCTTCCGAACTCTAAATTAGTTCTTTTCTTGACATGCTCATGTCTGTTTCTTTCTTTGAGAAAGGAAGAATTATGGTTACTATTTCTGTGAAAGATTATTTAGAGATCTATGCATTGTGGTTTGTAATCCCAGCCATCCCGGAGGCTGAGGTGGAAAGATTGCTGGATGGCGGATTTGGAGGCTTAGGTGGAAGGATAGCTGGAGGGTAGGAGTTGGAGACCAGTCTGGGCAACATAGGAAGACCCCATCTCTTAAAAAACAAAACAAAACAAAACAAAACAAAACAAAACAGGTGTTGTGTGTGAGGTTGAGGCTGGAGGATCACATGAGCCCAGGAGTTTGAGATTGCGGTGAGCTATGATTATACCACTGCAGTCTAGCGTGGGTGGTAGAGCAAGACCTTGTTTCTTTACCAAAAAAAAAAAAAAAATTCTTTAGAAATTTAAGTAAGCTTTTGGTGTTTTCATGTACATTAAAGGATATGGGTAGGGTTTTCTCTTTAAAATACCGTATATACAGTTTTTTTCTCCTAATAACAAAAATAACAAAATATAAAAAGAAAAAAACATAATTCTACCAAAACACATTAACATTTTAAGGTGTAGTTATCCTTTCAAAGTTAAAAATAACTTTTACCACCTCCCCAAAGTAATTATAAATATATTGTAAAAAAGCCTAAATGGTAGTGTAATGCTTCCTTGCTTTTGCCCTAGATGGTCTTTGTTCAGCGGTTTTTTTGTTTGTTTTTTGAGACTGAGTCTCGCTTTGTTGCCCATGCACGATCTCTGCTCACTGTAACCTCTGTCTCCTGGGTTCAAGCGATTCTCCCACCTCAGCCTCCTGGGTAGCTGGGATTACAGGCGCCAGCCACCATGACCAGCTAATTTTTGTATTTTATTTTATTTTATTTTTTTAAAGATGGGGTTTCACCCTGTTGGCCAGGGTGGTCTTGAACTTCTGAACTCAGGACATCCGCCTGCCTCGGCCTCCCAAAGTGCTGGGATTACAGATGTGAGCCACCGCACCCAGCCTGTTTAGTGTTTGATGTGTAGCATTTGAATGCATATAAATGCGTATGCCATCTTTTTAAATCTTGTTCTTCTATCTGTCCTTCCGTTGGTCCTCCTTTCCTCTACATAAATTGAATTATACCAATTCAGCAGCATATTGTTCTTCTTGCTTGGGTGGTTGAACAGTATCTCTTTTGTAGCTCTGGCTATCGGTAGGTGTGGCTCCCCGTGCTTACTGGCTGCTTTGAGGTTATTTCCAACTTTTTATTTTTTTACGTTGCTGCCACAAACATATCTCTGCATGTGTGAAGTTAACCGGTATCTCGATACCTTTAAGTGGAATCACTGGTTTTTCCATGAGGTTATTGGCCATTTGTATTTTCCGTGTGAAATATGTACTTATAATTCTTTATCCTTTTTTTTTTTTTTTTTTTTGAAGGACAGGATCTTACTCTGTCACCCAGGCAGGAGTGCACTGTTACAGTCAGCTCACTGCAGCCTCAACCTCATGGGCTCAGGCAGTCCTCCTGCCTCAGCCTCCCCAGTAGCTGAGACCACAAGCATGTGCCACCACGGCTGGCTAATTTTTAAGCTTTTAGTAGAGACAGCAACTCACCACGTTGCCCAGGCTGTCTATTCATTTATGTCTTTTCTCATTTTGTATATAAGAACTTTTATTTTCCACATATTACTTTTGTCAATTCTATGGTTTTTTTTCCCCTTGTTTTTCTTTTTTTTTTTTTTTTTTTTTTGGAGACGGAGTCTTGCTCTGTCACCCAGGCTGGAGTGCAGTGGCCGGATCTCAGCTCACTGCAAGCTCCTCCTCTCGGGTTCACGCCATTCTCCTGCCTCAGCCTCCCGAGTAGCTGGGACTACAGGCACCCGCCACTTCGCCCGGCTAGTTTTTTGTATTTTCTAGTAGAGACAGGGTTTCATCGTGTTAGCCAGGATGGTCTCGATCTCCCGACCTCATGATCTGCCCGTCTCGGCCTCCCAAAGTGCTGGGATTACAGGCTTGAGCCACCGCGCCCGGCTCCCCTTGTTTTTCATTTGTCATTCATTTTTATTTATTTATTGTCATACAGGAGTTAAATTTTTTAGGTAGTCAGATTTGTATTTTTTCCTTTGGCTTTGTGTTTTTTTAATCTTCCTCACCCTAACATTATGGAAACATTCTTTTTTTTTTTGTTTTTTGAGACGGAGTCTCGCTCTGTTGCCCAGGCTGGAATGCACTGGCACAGTCTTGGCTCACTGCAAGGCTCCGCCTCCTGGGTTCACGCCATTCTCCTGCCTCAGGCTCCAGTGTAGCTGGGACTACAGGCGACCGCCACCGCACCCGGCTAATTTTTTGTATTTTTAGTAGAGACGGGGTTTCACTGTGTTAGCCAGGATGGTCTCGATCTCCTGACCTGGTGATCCGCCCGTCTCAGCCTCCCAAAGTGCTGGGATTACAGGCATGAGCCACCGCGCCCAGCCTGGAAACATTCTTATATGTATTTTTCTGCTTTTTTTTTTTTTGTTTTTTGAGACGGAGTCTCACCCTATTGGTAGGCTGGAGTACAGTGGCACGATCTCGGCTCACTGCAAACTCTGCCTCCTGGATTCAAGCAGTTCTCCTGTCTCAGCCTCCTGAGTAGCTGGGACTACAGGTGTGCGCCACCATGCCCAGCTAATTTTTGTATTTTTAGTAGAGCTGGGGTTTCACCATGTTGGCTAGGATGGTCTCGATCTCTTGACCTTGTGATCCACCTACCTCGGCCTCCTAAAGTGCTGGGATTACAGGTGTGAGCCACCGCACCCGGCCTCTTATATGTATTTCTCTTCTATGTGCTCTTTTATAGTTCAAAAATTGATGTATCTCCTTAACCCTTCTGGGAGTTTGACTTTTTTGTTTGTTTTGGTGTGTGTTACATAACGTAGGCTTTAACCTTTTTTTTTTTTTTTTTTTGAGACAGGGTCTCACTCTGCCTCCCAAGCTGGAGTGCAGTGGCACGATCTTGGCTCACTGCAACCTCTGCCTCCCAGGTTTAAATAGTTCTCTGCTTCAATCTCCTGAGTAGCTGGGATTGCAGGTGCCCGCCACCATGCATGGCCAATTTTTATATTTTTAGTAGAGATGGGGTTCCACCATCTTGGCCAAGCTGGTCTTGAACTCCTGACGTCGTGATCCTCCTGCCTCGGCCTCCCAAAGTGCTGGAATTACAGACATGAGGCCCGGCAAAGTTTGTGTGTGTGTGTGTGTGTGTATGTGTATGCGCATACGTATGTGTATGTGTGTGTGTTTGGAGACAGGATCTCACTCTGTCTCAGTCTCAGCTCACTGCAGCCTCAACCTCCTGAGTAGCTGAAACTACAGCTGTGCACCACCATGCCTGGCTAATTTTTTGTATTTTTTTAGAGATGGGGTTTTGCCATGTTGACCAGGCGGGTCTCAAACTCCTCTTCTCAAGCCATCTGCCCACCTTGGCCTCCCAAAGTGCTGGGATTACAGGTGCGAGCCACTGTACCAGCCTATAGTGTCTTTCAAATATAATCTGTTACTTGAGTGTGGTGTTTAGTACCCAGGAGGTCTCTAATTTCGTTCAGACCTTGCCATAGTTTGGTGAGGGAGGTAGTATTATCTTCTTTTACAGAAACGTAACCAAGTTTACCTGCTAGTTGGTAGGAGAATTGGAATTCAAACCCATGTCTCCAGATTTCAGTTTAGGCTGGGGCTTGGTGGCTCATGTGTGTAATCCCAGCACTTTGGGAGGCCAAGGCAAGCGGATCATTTGAGATTAGGAGTTCGAGACTGGCCTGGCCAACATGGTGAAACCCTGTCTCTACTAAAAATACAAAAATTAGCTGGGTGTGGTGGCAGCTGCCTGTAATCCCAGCTACTTGGGAGGCTGAGGCAGGAGAATCACTTGAACCTGGGAGGCAGAGGTTGCAGTGAGCTGAGATCGTAACACTGCACTCCAGCCTGGGTGACAAAGTTAGACTCCAGGTCTCAAAAAACAAACAAAAATCTTTGTAACATACAGTGTGTAAAAGTAACACTCCAAATCAGTGAGAAAAAGAGCATTCAAAAAGTTACATTAGAACACTTCTGGTGGGGCAGTGGCTCTTGCCTGTAATCCCAGTACTTTGGGAGGCCAAGGCGTGCGGATCACCTGAGGTTAGGAGTTTAAGACCAGCCTGGCCAACATGGTGAAACCCTGTGTCTACAAAAATACAAAAATTAGCCAGGCATGATGGCAGTAGCCTGTAATACCAGCTACTCGGGAGCTAAGGCAGGAGAAGTGCTTGAACCCGGGATGTGGAGGTTGCAGTGAGCCGAGACCATGCCATTGCACTCCAGCCTGGGCGACAGAGAGAGACTCTGTCTAAAAAAAAAAAAAACATTTCATTCAGTCATTCAGCAAATACCTATTGAGTACATATTACTTACCAAGTACTATATGCTAGTAGTAAAGACAGAATTTTAAAAGTTATTAACATTATGTTAGAAGGTGATGCATGCAACTGAGAAAAATAAGACAAGGAAAGAGTATAAAAGGTGGAATAAAAAGCAGGCAAGACGGTCAAGGAAGGCCTCACAGAGGTGATATCTGAGAAAGATCTGGAGGGAGGAAGAGATTCCCGTGGGTATGTGGGAGAACAACATTCCACACAAAAGGAATAGCAACTGCCAGGATGGAGCAGAGTAGTAAGAGGAAGAACTGTAAGAGCTGAAGTCAAGGATAAAATGGTGGTCCAAAGTGTACAAGGTCTTAGACAAGGAGGAAGTTAGTTTTTATTTTGAGATGGGTAGCTACTGCAGGATCTTGTGAAGGATCTCTTAAGCAACATTACTAAGAACAAGAACAGAGCTGAAGAAAAGTTAAGAGGATCCTGCAACAATTCAAGGTAGAGATGATGCCGATAGTAAGAAATGTAGCATAGGGGGCCGGGCGGGGTGGCGCACGCCTGTAATCCCAGCACTTTGGGAGGCCGAGGTGGGTGGATAATGAGGTCAGAAGACTGAGACCATCCTGGCCAACATGGTGAAACCCCGTCTCTACTTAAAATACAAGAAATTAGCCAGGCGTGGTGGTGGGTGCCTGTAATCCCAGCTTCTCAAAAGGCTGAGGCAGGAGAATCGCTTGAACCCAGGAAGCGGAGGTTGCAGTGAGCTGAGATCGCACCACTGCACTCCAGCCTGACAACAGAGTGAGACTCTGTCTCAAAAAAAAAAAAAAAAAAAGATGTAGCATGTGAAAACCTTGAAAAAATACTGTCGTAAAGGAAAAAAATCATTTTAGATGTGCTAGTTTGGAATGTTTTTTAGACACCCAAGAGGAAATGTCTTTTGAGACAGCTGGATATAAAATCTGGAGTTTAGAAAAGAGGTCAAGGCTGGGAATAAAAATTTGGGAGTCATCAGCATAGTAGTTAAAGCCATAATCATCAAGGTCTGTGTTGGTGGCAACGTAATGCTAAAACTCAGGGGCTATGTTTTGGGCACTCCAAAGTTTAAATGTGGTGAAATGAGAAAATACTAGAAAGGAGGCTGAGAAAGAGGTGCCAGTGAGGTAGGAAGAAAAACAGGAGTGTAGTATCCTAGAAGTCAAATAAAGAAAATGTCTCAACAAGAGGGGAGTGATCCAAGATATCAAATGCTGCTAATCAGGTAAGTTAAGTCAGATAACATGTGGTAAAGGACAACTGACCACTCTGGCTGGCTGCGGTGGCTCATGCCTGTAATCCCAGCACTTTGGGAGGCTGAGAGGCAGATCACTTGAGGTTAGGAGTTTGAGACCAGCCTGTCAACATTGTGAAACCCTGTCTCTACTAAAAACACAAAAATTAGCTGGGCGTGGTGCCATATGCCTGTAATCTGAGCTACTCAAGAGGCTGAGATAGAAGAATCACCTGAACCTGGAGGTGGAGGTTGCAGTGAGCTGAGATTGCACCACCACACTCCAGCCTGGGTGACAGAGCGAGACAAGGTCTCAAAAAACAAAACGAAAGCAAAACCAAACAAAACGAAAACAAAACCAAACAAAACTGACCACTACAGTTAGCTGTGGGAGGGAACTGGTAAGTTTTGTTGAAGTGATGGAGACAAAAACCTAAATGGAGTGGGGGAGTAATTGGAGACAGAAAGAACCCTTTAGAGGTCTGTTGTAAAAGGACGCAAAGAAACAGGGAATTAGAAGGGATTGTGGAGTCCAAAGGAGAAATACCAGCACGTTTGTATGTTGTCAGGAATGTTTCAGTAGAAAGGTAAAAATTGAGACAAGAGAGAAGAAAGAAAGGGTAGCTGGCTAGTCCAACATCTTAAAATAGCTAAGAAGGGATGGGACATAGTGCAAAACTAGGCTGCCCAAAGCAGAGTTCTCACAGTGGTTTGCAAAATTCAGCAGGCATCAGAGTCATCTGGAGGGCTTGCTGAAGCACAGATGGTTGGACCCCATCTCCAGAGTTTCTGACACAAAAGGTCTGCAGTGGAACCCCAAGAATTTGCATTTCTAGCAAGTTCCCAGATGATTCTATTGCTGCTGGTCCAGAAATCTCATTTTGAGAACCACTGCTCTGTATCAAAAGGAGGGAAGACAGAAAAGATGAGTATATACATTAGTACAAATGCTGAACACCTGGGTTATCAATAAAAAAAAAGGAATAGGAGGTCTCTGGTTGCATTAGACCTTGCCATAGTTTGGTGAGGGAGGTAGTATTATCTTGTTTTACAGAAACTTAACCAAGTTTACCTGCTAGTTGGTGGGAGAATTGGAATTCAAACCCATATCTCCAGATTTCATTTCCTCTGCCACTTTTTAGTATGAACATCTGCTAGTGATAGTGTAACTTAGTATATGGTGATCCTACTAACATTTCCCCTCCTCCTTCCTTTCTTCCATGCATGGTTAACTTAGTCATCTGACAACACATGACTGAGTGTGCTCACTAACCAGACAAACCTCTCAGTCCAGGCAGATTATAGATCTGAGGCAGAAGAGTGAAGTTGAACAGGGAATAGGTTTATGTGGAATTTTTTTTGTCTCCCCATTTCACTATACAATTTTGGAAGAAGGGTTTGTGCAAAAAACATAGGTTGCTAGTCATGAAACACATTCTGTTCACCACTAATTAATTTGAGTAGTATCTCTGCCTCACTTTTTTTCAGTGTAATGATATCTCTGACATGCTAGGGAGCTTAGGAAAATGGTTCTAGCATTATATAAATGACAGGTATTGCTATTAACAATGACTCAAGATTCTCATGTTTTTCGGTATCCTACGTGCCATTCATTCTTTCTATTATACTGAGGTACTTTTGTTTTATGGAAAACTGTTGTATAAATGTCATTTTAAAGTCTCTGCTGTCAAATTTTGTTGTTTTTCTAAGACAGCAGCTGTGGATGTGGCTTAAAAACTGATGAGTATCTACAATGATGAGCCTTTATGGAGCAATGAAAGGCTGCTTACAAATTGTAGCCACACTTGCAATGAATTCTGTGTGTGTTATTGTGAATCCCTAAGGGTGACTTTTTTCAGCAGGGTGAGTTAGGATGGTACAAACTGAGAGTTTCTATTCTGGTAATCTTCTTATGACTTTAAGGAATTTGGAATATTTTGCTTGACTGTTGTAATGAATCTCTAAACATATTATTTGGATATGTGGGAAGGTAAATTGTAAGATACATTATAGACATGGTTTCTGTCATCAAACATTTTCGCTCACAGTAACTACTATGTATAATAGCATTTATAGATGATGCTTTACCTCTAGTTACTGTCTAAAGATATAAATGTTGGGTTATTTGAAGCTACATATTTCCAGCTTATACATATGAATAGTTTTAGGCACAGTGTATGTACCCACTTTTATTTCAGAAAAATAATGGGTTGGTTGGTTGGTTGGTTGTTTATTGTTTTGTTGAGACAGAATCTCGCGCTGTTGCCCAGGCTGGGGTGCAGTGGTGCGATCTCAGCTCATTGCAACTTCCACCTCCCGGGTTCAAACAATTCTTGTCCTCAGCCTCCCGAGTAGCTGGGATTACAGGTGTGTGTCACCATGCCTGGCTAATTTTTTTGTACTTGTTTCTTTCTTCTTCTTCTTCTTCTTTTTTTTTTTTTTTTTTTTTTTTGTGACAGAGGTTTGCTCTTCTTGCCCACACTGGAGTGCAATGGTGCGGTCTCGGCTCACTGCAACCTCTGCCTCCCAGGCTCAAGTGATTCTTCTACCTCAGCCTCCCAACTAGCTGGGATTACAGGTGCCTGCCACCAAGCCCGGCTAATTTTTGTATTTTTAGTAGGGACAGAGTTTTACCATGTTGGCCAGCTGGTCTCGAAATCCTAACCTCAAGTGATCCACCTGCCTTGGCCTCCCAAAGTGCTGGGATTACAGGTATGAACCACCACATGTAGCCAGGAATATGGTTTTAATATGTTATTGAGACATATAGTGAACTATAATTATTAAAAGTGGTATTACTCTGAAAGACATCACCTGGATCTGACCTACAAATAATAAGATAGATGTGGTAAATTTTTAATCAAAATATACCTAGAAGATAAATTTCTCAAAATAATCCTGGGAAATGTGTGTTTCTTTTAAAGCAGAAGAGAAAAAAGGAAGGGTGGAGTAGCAGCAGTTGAAACAAATGAGGAATCCTGCTCCCCACCCCACCCCAAAGCCCCACTATATATGTGGGGTTATGGTTAGTATTTCTGGTGTTAGAGTGTGTGTTTGCCAATCTCTGAACTATTTGTATGTATGAATCTCATCATAATAGATTCACATTCTTCTTAAAGGCAATGCTTAACATGTTTCCTAATCATAAAATGTTGATATTGAAGATTTTTAAAAAATACAGGTTGAATATGCTGCTTAAAATTAGCTGCTGCTTTATTTTTAAACATTTAGAAAATTTTGTTAAATTTAGTCTCATTCTTCCTACAAAAGAGCTTAAACTTTGACAGTTAACAGCTGTTCTTTTGTGTGGGACATGTTTTCCTGAGGATTTTTGTGCACATTAAAAATAACCATTTTTGTGAATTGTAGTTATTATTCATAGTCACTTTTAAAAAGATATAAAAGTTTTCCAGTGAGTTACTTCTGATTCATAACCAAATTTTAGCAGAGCAGATGTAGACTACCAGTGGAATAATTAGCCAAAAAATATTAGGGGGCTACAGATCCCTTTGTGTATGTTTAACTTCTTGGACAGCTTATATGAATAATTAAAGTGTTGAGGCAGTTAACATTTCTTTTTAGCTGTAGTCACTAGGGAAGTAGAAATATTATTTCCAGCAAACAGATGGCTTTCCTAGTATTGGTCCCCAAAAGCGCCTACTGAGGTTTGTGTTTATGTTGGATGATTTCCTAATCACACCAACTCAGTATACTTTTGAAAGATCACACCTGGTAACAGAATATGATGTAAATATTAATTGACTTGGTGAACTTGAGAGCTTCCAAAATTGTTAAGTGTATGTAGTTCCTACATCCCTGGGGAGAGTAGTCTGTTCCAATGAGAGAAATCGCCTGGTAGCTAGTACTTTACTTTTCTTATCACAAGTCCCCTTTTTTTATCTTTCTGCTTCAGTTGTACTCTCAGGGATTCCCAAGCTGCTACTTCTACTTTTTAACTCTCATTAACTCTGTCATCTACATGCTATTTTCATTTCTGCTTAGTCAGACGACTACCCCATTCTGTACTTTGAGGCACTGGTAGGTTTTTGTTAGAATTAAGGATAGGATTCCATTGTGTATGGGGAAGATTTTCAGAGAATACAGTGATGCCGGGGCTTAAAATGACAAAATCACATCTTTTCTAAGCTCTATAATGAAGCTTTTTTGGAGATTTCACTTGTTAGTAATCTTTCTCTTTTTAAAATGTCTGTTTTCCTTCTCCCATTGGAAATTAAAACACAAACACAAATTGGGAATCTACATGTATATTTATGCTAGTGAAATTTCAAAAATAGTCAAGTATTAGTGAAGTGGACACATTGTCGGAGTAAATAGATGGGGGTTCATCATCTCACGCCCGGAAAATTTAGGACATGGACACGTGCAAGGAGTTTAGGAGTGGAGATTTAACAGGCAAAAGACAGAGAAAGGAAAACAGCTTTCTCTCTAGTGAGAGAGAAGGGACTTTGGAGAGGAAAAGACCGGCCAACTGCAGATGCACTGGATTTTATAGTCAGGTTGGAGGAGGGGATGTCTGATTTACATAGGGCTCACAGATTGGTTTGATCAGGTATGACATTTACAGTGGGGGAGGCTGGCTCTCCCACCCTAATCTTATTATGCAGGTAAACTTTCCCCTTGGCCGGTGCCATCTTATCTACTCCTTACTGTACACATGGCTGACAAAGAGAAGGGAAGATGGAGCCGCTATCTTGAACATGATTGGCACAACTGCTGGCATCTATGTCTGTAGCTTGATTTTACAGGCTGCTCTTTGTGAGAAAGGAAGATGGTTTGGGGCTGCTTTTCATTAAAAGGAAAACCTTACTGAGGACTTCCGTACCCTCACTGTCTGCCTAAGTAATATCTTCTTAACTCTTTTATCATTAGGATTTTAAAAACAGGCTGTATTGGCCGGGTGCTGTGGCTCACTTCTGTAATCCCAGCACTTTGGGAGGCCGAGGTGGGTGGATCACCTGAGGTCGGGAGTTTGAGACCAGCCTGGCCAATGTGGTGAAACCTCGTCTCTACTAAAAATACAAAAATTAGCTGGGCATGGTGGCATACATCTGTAGTCCCAGCTATTTGGGCGGCTGAGGCAGGAGAATCACTTGAACCTGGGAGGCGGAGGTTGCAGTGAGCTGAGATTGTGCCACTGCACTCCAGCCCGGACGACAGAGCGAGACTCCGTCTCAAAAAATAAAAATAAAAATAAAAAATAAAAAAAATAGTAAATAAAAATTTTTCAATAAGGAAAAAAATTTTGGTGCTTTACATGTATTGCCAGGATAATGGTGGCAGCATTTGTTGAAATGAGGTGGTCCTGAGGTAAAAGGCACAGTAGAGGAGTTGAGTTAGTTTGGGGAGAAGATTTTGGTTCTGAACATGTCAACTTTGAGGTTCTTGTGAGAAAGCTAGATGAAGATATCCAGTGGCCAGTTATATGTGGCGATTCCTGGAGCTCAAGAGAGAGGTCAGGGTCGGAAATGTGCACTTGAAGACCCACAGATGCTAATTAGAACCTTGGGAGTGGGCAATATCTCTTTGATAGAGTTAAGCAGAGACAGACTTGGCAAGCACCAAAATTTAAGGAATGGGTAGAGGTATAGAAGCAGTTAAAAGAAAACTGTTAGCAAACAAGGTAGAAAAAAGCCTCAATAGTAGAGCGTTACAACAATGAAGACAGTTCTAGAAGGAAGTACACTGGTCAGTGGTGTCAAATGCTGCAGTGAGGGTGAGGTAAGTTTAAATGTTCATTGGATTTAGGATTTCAGAGACCATGGCAAGAACAGTTTGAATGAACTGGTGAGATCTTACTGTGGTTGAGTTGGAGGTGAGGAAGTATGCAACTCTTTCAAGAGCAGTGGCTTTGAACACGGAGAGTGGGAGTGGAACCATAGGTGTTAAGGTAGAGCTTTGAAGATGGAATAGGCTTGATATGTTTAGATGCTGATTGGAAGGAACACACGAAGAGGGAAGATATGAGACTTTTATTGGTAACTCCTATTGCTGCCTTTTCTGTAACCTTGTGCTGCTTCTCATGTGTTAATGGAAAGCCTGAATTAAAAGGGAGTTACTGAAAGTGGCACACATTCAGTAATTCTGTGACCAAGAGGACATTTACCAATTCGATTCTCTTTTAGAGTCTACATCTGCTGTTTCTTTCTTTCTTTCTTTTTTTTTTTTAAGATGGAGTTTGGCTGTTGTTGCCCAGGCTGGAGTACAATGGTGCCATCTCGGCTGACTGCAACCCCTTCCTCCCGGTTTCAAGCGATTCTCCTGCCTCAGCCTCCCGAGTAGCTGGGATTACAGGCACATGCTACCACGCCTGGCCAATTTTGTATTTTTAGTAGAGACGGGATATCACCATGTTGGCCAGGCTGGTCTCGAACTCCTGACCTCAGATGATCCACCTGCCTTGGTCTCCCAAAGTGCTGGGATTACAGACCTGAGCCATCGTGCCCAGCCTGCTGTTTCATTTTAATCAGAAAAAATATTCTGTCTTTGTCTCCGTCTCCTGGAGGAGTGATGTTTGTGCTTTGATTCTTTCATATTTTTGCTCAGTCCTTCTAATACTAAATGAGGTGATGGACTCAGTTCATTACTGTGAAGCCAAAGATATTACTTGTCTTTGGGATCTTGATCCATACACTGTAAGAGCCATGTGGCACATACATCAGTTTCTTTTTTTTTCTTTCAACTAATTGCCTCTAGACTTTTGATTGCTTGCTCTTATCAGTAAGTAGAAAGTTAACACATACCCCAATACATGTGACTATCATATTGTACTGTACCGATATACTGAAGTATGTACATAAATTTGAAATTTTAAAAAATATTGTGATAAAGATGAGGTAAACAAAGCTTTTCACCTCAACAACAAAAAGTTTGTTTGGTTGTTTTTTGATTTTTGTGTTTTGGTTTTTTTTTTTTTTGAGATGAGGTCTCACTTTATCACTCAGACTGGAGAGCAGTGGCATGATCATAGCTCACTGCAGCCTTGAACTCCTGAGTTCAAGCCGTCCTTCTGCCCTAGTCTCTCAAGTAGATATGAGTTACAGGCATGTGACATCATGGCCCATGAATTTAAAAATTTTTTTGTAGACACGGAGTCTCACTGTGTTGCTCAGGCTGGTCTTAAACTTCTGGTTTCTAGTTATCCTCTTACCTAGGCCTCCCAGAGTGTTTGAGGTTAGATGTGAGCTACCATGCCTGGTCTGTAAACAAAGTTTTAAAGATATTTTTAATAGTTAATGGCAGGAACTCATTTTATCATCACAAGTTTTTGTGTGTTTGTGTATGTGTGCGTGCGCACGTGCACCAGGCTCTGGAGTGCAGTGGTGCAATCACAGCTCACTGCAGCCTTGACCTCGGGGGCTCAAACCATCCTCCCACCTCACCCTCCTGAGTAGCTGGCACTACAGGTATGAGCCACCATGCCTGGCTAATGTTTTTAAAATTTTTTTGTACAGATGTCTCGCTATGTTGCCCAGGCTGGCCTCAAACTTCCGGACGCAAGTGATCCTCCCACCTCAGCCTCCCAAAGTGCTGGGATTACAAGCATGAACCACTGTGCCTGGCCAATCTTCACATGTAGTTTTTAGCGAGAACAATGTGTTTGAATATCACTTCTTTTTATCTTTTTTATTTGAATATCACTCCTTTAATACTTTGTGATAGAGTCATTCAAAGGACTGGGTCCAAGTTCATTTTATTTTGATATAAGTAAGTGATTTTCTTAGCTGAAAAGCTGTTGTTTAAATGCCATGCTTAAGTGTTTTGATTTACAGACATGTCTACTAGGTACCGTACTACAGGCAGCTACTTGTCTTCACAGGAAAAGTAATTGATTTGGGGACCTTTTTGTATAGAGAAAATGAGTAACTCATCAAGTTTCACAACACTTTTACTTCTAAGTGCTTTGCCACGAGATAAACAGCAGACCTCCATGTGGTATAAGAGATTTTCATGGTTACTGTCTGTCTCATGATGATGTATTGTTTCATAAAAGTAACTGTATCTATTACATTGGCAGTACTTTGTGCCATTCTGCCTTTAATTTCTTGTCTTGCTAATGTAAGATGGAATGAATGAATGTCTTGTGTGATGGAATTTCAGTACACTTTCTACAGAAATTTGTTTTATTTCGGTTAAAGCAGCTACTTGCGGAGCAGATAATGCTCTCACTGTTATTTCATAAAATGCTTTTATTAAAGAAGTCAAAAAAACTCCCTTCATGAAGACAGAGACCTTGTCTTTTTGTTCAGTGCTCTAGTTCTGAACCTACAAGAGTGGCTCTCGTGTAAGACGTAATAAATTTTAACTGTGGAATGAATTTGTAGTTGAGAATGTTTTCCTGTAGATACTTTCTTACAGATTTTTATATTTCATTGAGAAGCCAGCAAAGACTATAAACTAAGGTGTATTAGAAAAATGGTCTGTACTATCAACTTTACGGCAAATTTCTCACACTAGACAATTTTTCTAATACTAGTTTCCCCACTCTGCCCTATGATCTTCAACAGCTTTTTATGTGCTTATTTATACGGTAATTTGCTCACAGAAAAATACATTTTGGTTTATGTCCATATGCTTTCCAAAGTCGT
This sequence comes from Theropithecus gelada, assembly GCF_003255815.1. Taxonomy (NCBI): domain Eukaryota; kingdom Metazoa; phylum Chordata; class Mammalia; order Primates; family Cercopithecidae; genus Theropithecus; species Theropithecus gelada. The sequence continues at coordinate 25,229,685 of NC_037672.1, forward strand.
ATTTCAATTTTTCTGCCATGACAGGAAGGACAAGTCTTTCCTCATGGTATTTGGCTATTTATCTTACACTATTATAGAAAATAAACCTTAGTTGCAGTGAGCTGAGATCGCGCCACTGCACTCCAGCCTGGGCAACAAAGTGAGACTCCGTCTCAAAAAAAAAAAAAAAAAAAAAAAGAGAGACATCTGAACATAGATAGTTAAATTTAGTGAAGTTTTCCAAAGTACTGAATTAAAAATTATGACTTTAAACCTTGCTCGGGACAAGAAACCTACAACCTATAGACATATGATAGGTGAACAGTTGATTAAAGGACATTACGAGGTGAGGATGGAGGGCATATAAGGGAGATAACATTCTAGCAAGAAGAAACAGCAAATGTAAAGACCCGCAGGCAGAGTATGCCTGGATTAGATGTGGCATGTGAAGTAAAGACAGGATTCAAAGATGATTCCCTGGTTTTTGGCCCGAGCAATGGTAATTACAGGGTTGCCAACATTTTTTTTTTTTTTTTTTTTTTGAGACGGAGTCTCGCTCTGTCACCCAGGCTGGACTGCAGTGGCCGGATCTCAGCTCACTGCAAGCTCCGCCTCCCGGGTTCACGCCATTCTCCGGCCTCAGCCTCCCGAGTAGCTGGGACTACAGGCGCCCGCCACCTCGCCCGGCTAGTTTTTTGTATTTCTTAATAGAGACGGGGTTTCACCGTGTTAGCCAGGATGGTCTCGATCTCCTGACCTCGTGATCCGCCCGTCTCGGCCTCCCAAAGTGCTGGGATTACAGGCTTGAGCCACCGCGCCCGGCCGGTTGCCAACATTTAATATGGGAAACAGATTTTAGGTATGAGGTTGTGAGATGAGGCTACATATAAATGAATGATTTGCTTTTATGGCTTCTGGATTTTGCATGGTGACACGTTTAAAAAAATCTCAGGTTAGCGAATTCTTGGTAAGAAACATGGTTTTAACCCATTTATGCCAGAGGTTGCAAAATTTTTTTTGTGTGTGAAAAATCAGACCTTGGCCGGGCGCGGTGGCTCACGCCTGTAATCCCAGCACTTTGGGAGGCCGAGGCGGGCGGATCACAAGGTCAGGAGATCGAGACCATGGTGAAACCCCGTCTCTACTAAAAATACAAAAAATTAGCCGGGCGCGGTGGCAGGTGCCTGTAGTCCCAGCTACTTGGGAGGCTGAGGCAGGAGAATGGCAGGAACCCGGGAGGCGGAGCTTGCAGTGAGCCGAGATCGCGCCACTGCACTCCAGCCCGGGGGACAGAGCAAGACTCCGTCTCAAAAAAAAAAAAAGAAAAATCAGACCTTGGTGATAGCCTTCAGCAGTAGGATATAAATAACTCCCACAAGCTTAGCATTCCAATAATGGAACACTAGGCACAAATGGGTTAAATAACTGTTTTACTCTAAATTGGTGATAGTTAGGGAAGAGGAACTAATTTATTTGCTCAAGCCATACAAAATTATTAATATAAAGGAAGAGAACTTTCCTGGAGTAAACAGAAGTGTTTCATGCATTAAGTTTGGGTTACCTGAAAAAATTGAGATTATTTTGCTCTACCTTTTAATATGCTAACTCCCTGGTCCATCCTGTGGATTTCAAAAGTGTATGTGGAAACATTGTGTACATTAGTGTGTGATCTCTGACACTTGAGGAACACAGATACCTAGACTATTGAGATAGTAAAAGGGAATTAGGGAGTCCTGAAGGCAGATACTCATACTAACAGAAAGAAGACACAGAAGTTTTTGATCACATGCTTAGGTCTCCAGGCATCACTTGAGAGAATTTTTCTGAGAGTGCTTTGTTTATTTTTTGGTAGGGGGTAGGTGATAGGTCTTGCCCTGTTGCCCAGGCTCAACTCACGGCAACCTCTGCCTTGCAGGCTCAAGCAGGTCTCCCACCTCAGCCTCCCGAGTAGATGGGACTACAAGTGTGTGCCACCACACCTGGCTAATTTTGGTATTTTTTGTAGAGAGACGGTCTCACCATGTTGCGCAGGGTGGTCTTGAACTAGTGAACTCAAGTCTTCTGCCTACCTTGGCCTCCCAAAGTGTTGGGATTACAGGCCTGAGCCACCGTCCCTGGCCTTGAGAATGCTTTTTATGTTACGAACAATACAGGAGGACATAGTATCTATCAAAATAGCTGCTATATATTACTTGTTTTCTCTACAACTATGTATACCTTCCTGTATGAGCTTTCTGTTTTGATAGTACGTTTATGTATTTGGAAATATGTGCCTGCCAAATAGGCCCCACTGCTAGTTTTATACAGGTTATGCAGTAGGGTCACTTTCCATGGCTATTAACTTCTAGGTGTTCTATTAAGAAACAATGTGTGCTAAGAGCTGCTTTGGGTCGGGGGAAGGTGTGTGGTTATGGTGGGGAGTTCTCTTTCATACTTTCTTTGGAATCACAGTGAATTGACATTGTGATCTTTGTGTATTTAAATTGTTTTCAATTCAGAGTAGCATTAACGTGTACTCCTGCATCCTTGTCCTAATGGTAGCAGTTTTAGCATTATTTTCTCTATATAATGGGAGTTTACCTTACTGTCTTTGTCTATTTGGGCTGCTATAACAGAATACCATAAACTAGGTAGCTTATGAACAATAGAATTTATTTCTCACAGTCCAAGACTAAGGTGCCGAAGGTTCAGTGTCTGGTGAAGGTCCCTCCTGTGGTTCATAGATGGTGTCTTCTAGCTGTATCTACACATGGTGGAATAGAGGGTGAAGGATCTCTCTCAAGCCTCTTTTCTAAGGACACTAATCCCATTCATGAGAGCTATGCCCTTATAACCTAATCACCTCCCAAAGGTCTTTCCTCCTGATGTTGTGACGTTAGGGCTTAGGATTTCAACATACCTCTTTCAGGGGCACACAAACATTCAGACCATAGCACTCACCTCATTAAAAAACTCAAACAAGGCTGGGCGTGGTGGCTCACACCTATAATCCCAGCACTTTGGGAGGCTGAGGTGGGTGGATCACCTGAGGTCAGCAGCTTGAGACCAAGGAAGGAGACTTGAACCTGGGAGGAGGAGGTTGCAGTGAGCCCAGATCGTGCCATTGCACTTTAGCCTGGGCCACAGAGTGAGACTCTGTCTCAAACAACAACAGCAGCAGCAGCAGCAGCAACAACAAAAACCTCGAACAAAACCAAACAAAAACTATCTGGGGCATTCTGGTAGGACCATGGGTACTGAAGGTTCATAGGGCTTGTTTTGTCTAATGCTTATAGTGCCATGTAAGTTCTGGGAGGACATTGCTTCTTAGAGACTATTTTCATTAAAATTAAAATCTAATCCAGTATGTAGCCTTAATCATTAATCCATTGTTTTAGTAAGGTTTGTTTTTGTTTTCCAGCTTCTTATGTACTAGTAGCTTTGTTAAATAGTGGAAAGTGTAGCAATTCCTAAAAAACCCGATGGAAAGGAAAGTATAGCAAAACCTGGTGGAAAGTGTAGCAATTCCTGAAGCTACTACATCAGCTACTATTTGCAACAAAGAAAGGCACTTGTATATTTTCAGTCTTTTTTCTTAAAATAGTCATCTGTTGTTCAGGTTTTTTCCTTTAATCATGAAAAGTTTATTTCCAGTTGGTTCAAAACATTAATATGCTAGGAAAAAATTGTCTGTGAAGTAACAAGATTTTCATTTATGTCATCCTCATTCCCCTATTACTAGCTGCCTATGCAGTAGATCACAGCAAGGAAACATACATTATATCAGAACAAACTTTTTATTTTGATTTGATTTGTTAAATGCATGCAGTGACAAGTATTTGTTTTTGGAATCAGAGAGACCAGGCTTTAAATTCTGGTTCTGCCACTTAAATGTCTCTTCCTGCAAGTTACTTGACTTCCTTAACCTCAGTTTCTGTGTCTATAAAATGGAATTATTATGCCTATTTCATAGGTTTGGTAGTAAATAAGTTAGATAATACATTTAAAATGTTAGAAACCTTTGTATATTTCAAATATACTAATAAATCTTATTTGCAATTGTTCTTGTAATTCACAGTATTCTTTTTTTTTTTTTTTTTTTTTTTGGAGACGGAGTCTTGCTCTGTTGTGCCCAGGCTGGTGTGTAGTGGTGCGATCTTGGCACACTGCAACCTCTGCCTCCTGGGTTCAAGCGATTCTCCTGCCTCAGCCTCCCGAGTAGCTGGGATTACAGGCACCCACCACCACGCCTGGCTAATTTCTTGTATTTTTAGTAGAGACGGGGTTTCACCATGTTGGTCAGTGTGGTCTCGAACTCCTGGACCTGAGGTGATCTGCCTGCCTTGGCCTCCCAAAGTGCTGGGATTATAGGTGTGAGCTACTGCGCCCTGCCACAGCACAGTATTCTTTAGATCATGATATAATATATACGGCCACCAGGGACTGTTTTCAGCAAGCTTAATGTTTTCACGTTATTTTTATATCCCTATTTTATTTAAATACAAAATATTTACTAGAAGGCAGGATTTTTGTTTTACCATGAAATATAGATCACAAGGAAAACATGCAAAATGTGGTAAATTAGAAATTTGTATTTTTATTTATTGGCAAAAAAAATTTTTTTTTTTTTTGAGACAGAGTCTTGCTCTGTCACCCAGGCAGTGCAGTGGTGCGATCTCAGCTTATTGCCACCTCCACTTCCTGAGTTCAAGCGATTCTCCTGCTTCATCCTCCCAAGTAGCTGGGGACTACAGGTTCATGTCACCATGCCCAGCTAATTTTTGTATTTTTAATAGAGACGGGGTTTCTCTATGTTGGTCAGGCTGGTGACAAACTCCTGACCTCAAATGATCGGGTTGCCTTGGCCTCCCAAAGTGCTGCAATTACAGGCCTGAGCCGCCGTGCCTGGCCGGCAAAGAGATTTTACATGGGAAACTGATCAAATAATTACAATATACAGAAACTATAATTGTATTTAGATTCTTGTGATGTAAGGGGGATACAGGCTTTTTTCCTTTGGGTACAAATAGAGATGGACTGTTTTCTATTTAGATGCCATTAAAAATTTTTATACTTTTCTACTTTGCCTGTGACATGTAGTGGTTATATAAAAGATAAGTGAAGACAGCCTGGCCCTTGATAGTTTGTGCCTCCTTGGGGACTCCAGGTACACTTACATAAACTATAAGGAGGAACACCATAGCTCACATAACAGGCATTTCCCAAGGAGTGTTGAGGTACACAAGAAGAGGGAATGGTTAATTCAGACTAGGGATTCCAGTGAAAGCTTCAGGAAGGGATTTCTTCTTCTACTTCTCAGTTTTAAACTTTTTAACTAAGTTAGAGGAAGATGAATTCTAGAAATTTGGGGGCAAGAGATTTTGTTAAGGAATACCTGAGTATTCTATTGATAAGAATATCAATAGAAAGGTAAGCCTGAGTGGAGTCCCAGTAAGAATGTGGCTATTTTCTCACCTCTACTAGAGCTGGACCTGCACAGTGTGTCACTGGCAGCTGTGAGTACTTTTAGCTAGGGAGCTTGTGGCCAAGGTAAGTCTGCCAAGACAGGCTGCACATGCAGTTGGGCTCTGTGTAGCTAGTGCTGTTCAGCTTAAGTTCTGTATCAGTAGCTAAGTAGAGTAGGAGCTAGATCAGGCTCCTAGACTGGGAGTGAGAAAGTAGGAGAGTGAATCTGTGTGGCTTCTTCCTGTCTGTTGCATTTGAAATGTTGCACAAATTCCATTTCCTTCCCCAGAGATAACCACTGTTACAAATTTGAATATATTCTCCCAAATTATTTGTGTACTTAAAAATACATAAAAGTATATAAATACAGTTTGGGTTTTCTTTATTTTTACTTTTAAAATTTATAATTCTTCTTTAGTTCTTTTCTTATCAGTGTATATTTAGGGTTGCCCCCTCACAATTTTGTGTAGTATTCCATATCCATAATATAGTTGTAACAGTATATTTAGCAAGTTCGCATTTGGTGCCCAGCTAGATGTTTTTCTCTTTTAGAAACAACACTGTAGTGAGTATCTTTGTGTCTCGAATGTTTGAGTATTTTTGTAGGACAGATACTTAGAAGTGAAATGGCTAGTTACAAGGATATGTGCAGTTACACTTTTGATAAGATACTGCCAAATTGTTCTTACATTGCTGTTATCATATAGCAGTGTCTGAGAATCGACTAGATACAATTCGGAGTTGGAAGGAAGAGGATTCCACATAGAGAAGTGTGCATACAAGCATGGAGGTAGCAGAGCCTAGCGGGGATGGTGAGAAAGGGAGTAAAGAATCTGGTGTAGAGTGTGGAAAGCAGAAGGGCCTTGTGAAGGTGAGCCCAAAAGAGTAGGTTAGATGAGACAAAAAAGTATTTCTCTTTTTCTTTTTCTTTTTTTTTTTTGAGACGGAGTCTCGCTCTGTCGCCCAGGCTGGAGTGCAGTGGCCGGATCTCAGCTCACTGCAAGCTCCGCCTCCCGGGTATTTTTCAATGTTTTGCTTGGAACTTTAAATTTGAAGAAACAGTGGAGCCCTTTGTAAAGGTTTTAAAACAAGAGCTTTATTTCAAGAAAATAGCTAGTGATAATTGTGAAGGCTAGGCTTTTGAGGATAGGTGATTGACTATAGGATTGTTATAGTGATCCTGTGCTGTAAGGAAGAACTTAATGAAGGCCGAGGCATTAGAAATAAAAGAAAGGCATCAGATTCAAGTAGTGTTACAGAGTTAAAATCAGTTTGTAAGACTTGGCTTAGGATGGGAAGGAAAATGGTTGAATGTCGTGGCTATCTGGGAGGATGAGTAGTGCCACTTAACGAAGATAGAAATAGGAGAAATAGATGGGCTGGGCGCGATGGCTCACGCCTGTAATCCCAGCACTTTGGGAGGCCGAGGTGGGCGGATCACGAGGTCAGGAGATCCAGACCATCCTGGCTAACACGGTGAAACCCCGTCTCTACTAAAAATACAAAAAAATTAGCCTGGCGTGGTGGCGGGCGCCTGTAGTCCTAGCTACTCGGGAGGCTGAGGCAGGAGAATGGCGTGAACCCGGGAGGTGGAGCTTGCAGAGATCCGAGGTCGTGCCACTGCACTCCAGCCTGGGCGACAGAGTGAGACTCCGTCTCAAAAAAATAAAAATAAAAAAGAAGGCCGGGCGCGGTGGCTCAAGCCTGTAATCCCAGCACTTTGGGAGGCCGAGACGGGCGGATCACGAGGTCAGGAGATCGAGACCATCCTGGCTAACCCGGTGAAACCCCGTCTCTACTAAGAAATACAAAAAACTAGCCGGGCGAGGTGGTGGGCGCCTGTAGTCCCAGCTACTCGGGAGGCTGAGGCCGGAGAATGGCGTGAACCCGGGAGGCGGAGCTTGCAGTGAGCTGAGATCCAGCCACTGCACTCCAGCCTGGGCGACAGAGCGAGACTCCGTCTCAAAAAAAAAAAAAAAAAAAAAAAAGAAATAGGAGAAATACGTTCGATTTGTAAAATAACAAGGGAAATATTTAGAAAATTTATCAAAATATAAGGAAGAGAGTAAGTTACTATCCATTATTTATGTATCTCATCAGGTGTGTTCAGTTTATTTATTGTGGCAAAATATACATAAATAAAATTTACCATTTAAACAGTTTTAAACTGTACAGTTTAGTGGTAGTAAGTACATTCTCGGTGCTGTGCAACCATCACTACCATCCATCTTGAAAGCTGTTTTCATCTGCCCAAACTGAAGCTCCAAACCCATTAAATAATAACTCCCCATTGCCCCCCAGGTCCCTGGTAATCACCATTCTTTTTGTCTCTATGAGTTTGACTACTCTAGGTACTTCATGTAAGTGGAATCATGTAGTATTTGTCTTTTTGCGACTGGCTTACTTCACTTACCATAATATCTTAAAGGTTCATCCATGTAGCATTGGCAGAATTTTGTTTCTTTTTAAAGCAGAATAGTATTCCACTGTATGCATATACCACATTTTAAAATCCACTCATTGGTAGGTAGATACTTGGGTTACTTATGCTCAGATGTTTTTTGTATGTTTTTGAGGGGGTATTCCGTGTGTGTGTGTGTGTGTGTGTGTATATATATATATATATAAATGATCAGAGAGTGAATTGCTTAGTTATTAAAGAATGAATATAATAAAACTGAGTTTGATAAAACTCTACAAACCACTGCACTCTTATATAGATCCATTGTTACAAAATAGTGTTGTTTTCCAAAATGACGATTACAGAAGACCATACATTGTACTGTGCAAATACATCATGACCACTGGAAAAATAGTATAAAATATGTATCCTACTAGTACTAAGTACCATAATGGTCAAAGGTTTAGTATAAAGTTAATAGAAGACCTGGGATTCTTAATATATGATGATTGGCTTATCATAAGGAAGGGTAATAGGTACAAAATTACATACACTTTGAAGTGTCCAAAACAATGAAGGTGTAGTATATGTGCTAGTCTTTGAGTTTCCACACAGGTGACTTTACTAACATTTCTTTCTGTATTTTAAAAACAGTCCACTCAGTCCAGGTGCAGTGCCTCATGCCTGTAAGCCCAGCACTTTGGGAGGCCAAGGCAGGAGGATCACTTGAAGCCAGGAGTTTGAGACCAGCTTGGCAGCATAGTGAGACCCCATCTCTGCAAAAAAAAAAAAAAAAAAAAAAAGAAAAGAAAAAGAAAGTTAGCGGGGTATGTGGTGCATGCCTATATAGTTCCAGCTACTCAGGAGGCTGGGGCATGAGAATTACTTGAGCCCAGGAGGTTGAGGCTGCAGTGAGCCATAATTGTGCCACTGCACTACAGCCTGGGTAACAAAGTAAGATCCCGTCTCTTAAAAAAAAAAAAAAAAAAAAAGTCCATTCATTTATTCAGGTTTGAGGCAATGGGTTCACTACTGCTCCCCACTTTCCCAGTTCATTGTGTCATCACTATGTTCCAGATATTGTTCTAAGTGCCTTACATGTTTTAAGTCTTTTCCCCCCTCCATTATTTTTACCCCAATTTTTCAAAAGGAGAAAGTAAGTCATCTAGAGGTTAAGTAACTTGCCTGAAGTCTTATAGCTAGTGAGTAGTGGATCTAGGAATCAGACCCAGACAATCTTCTCTTAAGCTTTGCTGCCACTCTTAACACCTTTGTCAAGGTGCTGTCATAAGTGCTGGAGGTACAGAAATGTACACACCTGAAATTTTTTCTTTCTTCTTTTTCTTTTCTTGTTTTTTGTTTTTTTTGTTTTTTTTTGTTTTTTTTTTTTTGAGGCAGAGTCTTGCTCTGTCACCCAGGCTGGAGTGCAGTGGCACAATCTCGGATCTCTGCAAGCTCTGCCTCCCAGGTTCACGCCATTCTCCTGCCTCAGCCTCCCGAGTAGCTGGGACTACAGGTGCCTGCCACCATGCCAGGCTAATTTTTTGTATTTTTAGTAGAGATGGGGTTCCACCGTGTTAGCCAGGATGGTCTCGATCTCTTGACCTCATGATCTGCCTGCCTCGGCCTCCCAAAGTACTGGGATTACAGGTGTGAGCCACAGTGCCGGGCAAAATTTTTCTTGATCTCATGGAATGTACACATTTATATTTATTAAACGTATTTTAAAATTTCTGTTCTGATTAAAATGTATAAATAGACATACAAAAATATGTAATGTAGGAAAATACTATATATAGTTAGGTAATCATATGTAATTAACATATTACCATGTTATTTCAGTATTATTTAACAAACGTTTCCATTGTATGGATGTGTCATAATTGAACCATTCCCCTGTGTTGGAAAGAAATACCCAAGCCTTTCCTAATAATCATATTGCAATGACCGTTATAACACCTTCATCATTGTCGTTTCAGATTACTATATGAGGCTGTTTATGAAAACATTAGTTATTGGCATCTGTTTCTAACTACTTTCCTGAAGTTTATGCTTTAGCAGTAGTTTGCTAGTAGTTATTTGATCTCATAATTTCATAAACATTGTGTGTTGTAAATTCAGTAGTCAAAACCAAAACAATGAGAATTTAGTCATCAAAAAAGTGGGCCTTATTTATATTAATTTAATTTTTCCGCTTTCAGAGTCTTTGCTCTCCTTGATACTGGCATCACAATGTATTTTTAGTGTATTAATACATACAAAGTTTTGAATTATAAATGTGAATTTTGATGTAAATACAATTCTCAAAATATTAATATATGCCACCAAATAAGTTAATTTTAAAATGGAAAATTGGATATACCAAAAATCATTTTAGATTCTTATTATCATTTAGCAGTGAATGTGTGTTTTTTTGCTATTCTGCCTGGAAGCGCCATTCCTAAATATTTTCTTCCATTCATTCGACAAATATTTGTGTGCCTACTGTATTTGATGGCATATCAGGTATACCTGCCATCATGAACTTTCTATATTTAGCTTATCAATCATATATTCAAAGTAGAGTTTGTAACATTTTCACATATTTAGTAGTTTCTAGTGCCTACTGTGTTGCAGGCTTTGGTGGTTAAGTGATGATAGGTTTACAGAGATGAAAGACAAAAGTTACACCCTTTGGACCTCACAGCATAGTAAAGGAAGGAGACTATAATAATTAGCACGGAAGTAGAATGTTTTCTAGACAGTTTCATAGGTGTTTTTTTTTTCTTTTTTTTTTTTTGAGACACAATCTCACTGTGTCACCCAGGCTGGAGTGCAGTTGTGTGATCTTGGCTCACTGCAACCTCCGCTTCCCAGGTCCTGCCTCAGCCTCTTGAGTAGCTGGGACTACCAGTGTGCGCCACCATGACCAGCTAATTTTGTGTGTGTATGTGTGTGTATTTTTAGTAGAGATGGGGTTTCACCATGTTGGCCGGGCTGGTCTCAAACTCCCGATCTCAGGTGATCCATCCACCTTGGCCTCCCAGAGTGCTGGGATTATAGGCGTGAGCCACCGCTCCCAGCCTCATAGAGTTTTAAATATACATTACTGAAGATAAAAATAGAGTGCAACTAAAGATAAAATAAAGATTTGTAGTTCTGTATAGGATTCATTTGTCTGGAGGAGCAGAGTGTAGGAAACAATGTGATATCCTTTCAGGAGTGTGTGTGTGTGTGTGTGACATTCAGAGCCATTAAGTTGTTTTAAGTAGGAACCGGAAGGGGCCAGAGGGATGGACTAATGTATAAAATAATCAGTTTGAAAAGATGGTTGTGGCTGCAGGCAGAGATTTCATTGGATCGGGTCCCTTGTTTCTGTTCTTCATTAGTTTCTTCGCACCTACTGTGGTAGAGTTCTTTCCTATACGTAATTCTGTCACCATTATCAGCTTTCTGAAAAGTGACCTACATTTTATAGTCTGCATTCCCCACAATCTACAGTAAATCTAAATCTTAAAAATATGCAATTTTTTCTGACAGTGGATTGAAAGATTTTCATCAGTTACATCTGCTCTTTCAACCAGGAAATAGTTTCATTTTCTCCTTAGCGCATACTTTTTAGCCCTAGCTGGGAAACTTTCATCTTCCATTCTTTACACAAGCTGTTCCACATTCCTAGAGTATAACAGAACCTTTCTCATCTACTTCTCTCCTAGGAAGCTCTTTATGGCTTGCCTGTATTAAAATTTTGCCTTATCAGTCATCCTAAAGTAATTTAAATTGCTTTATGACAGTAAATGAATGTATTTATTGATCAGTTATCAGTTAGTTTTACTTTGTGTAGCTTGAGTGTTCTTTCTTGTAGCTACATGATGCCACACTTGTAAAAGCAGTGTGAATTCTTAGTAGATTTAAAATGTGATACATATACTTCTTACTATACCATTTCTAAAAATGAAATATTTTTTATGTTTTTATGTAAGAAAGGTGGGATGGGGTGAGGAGGAAAGGAACAGATACCTGCCAAGTCAATCACAGAATGGGAGTAAAACTTGATGGTTAGCTGTCTGTCTGTTCATTTTTATGAATGCTATTATAGAAGTAAGCTTTAGAAACTGGAGCTGTTTTCAGTTTAATGACATCCATAGAATTAACCTGATTCATTAATATCAGCATCAGGAGGAGCATTGTTTGAAGAATCCCCTACCTGGTCTATTAATCAGTTTCCTTTTAGACAGGTTGTATAGGTGATTTCTGGCTCTCATTCACAGAATAGAATAGTGGTCGTTGAGAAGTGGACCTAGCATGTAGCAAGTCTTCAGACCAGTGTTTTAAGTAATTTTTATTCCTTGAGAAGAAAATTGAAGAAACAGTTGGGGCAAAGAGATTTGTGGGGTTTTACTAGAAAGATCTCGATAAAGCAAGGACTGTCACTCCACCCCTCATTCATATGAGGGTTCACATTAAAAATGACAGTGTTACACAGTGGTAGCAGCAGCTTTTTTGTTTTTCTTAGTCATGGCAGCAGTTAACACAGTGCACTTAGTGGTTTAACATACCAACACTTAAGGCCTTGTTTTTTGTTTTTGTTTTTAAGTCATTGAAATTATGAGACTATCATTCAAATGGAAGCATTATAGTTCTTCGGAACCATTATGATCTCAAAACGAAAGGAGAATGATACAGATACACTGGCTGAGGTGTTTTGAGGTGCATCGAAGTGTTCCGAGCTGTGACTTACCTTAACATGTTCTTGAAGTACCATGGCGTGGATTAAAAGGTATGCTTTAGAAATCTCCCAGTGACCCCAAGGTCATGGATAGAATGAACACTCATGATTCTGTATTTAGTTATTGCATATTTAAGATATTCTGTATTTAGTTACTGCATATTTAAGATATATAACTTTTGATTATAGATGTGGTTATGGATTTATGGTAGTATTTTTTGTGACAAAAACCCATGGATTTTCTTTTTCCTTTATGATATATGGTTATAGAAGATACTGTGGTAAATATTTTCCCTAAGTTTTTATAGTAATGGGCTGTAATTTCATTCAACAAATAGTTTAGGGATTATTCATGTATTACTCTGTAATTATCTTTTACATCATAGACTAGTTCTCTACAGAACTGTCATTTTATGGTAGCCTGAATAGGAAATAGTTGGATGAAGTCTTCAGTTTGGGTACTAATTTGACCAAACAAAACAATTTTTATTTGGGCCATTTAGTACAGTTTTTTTCTTTTACAAAGAATTTTCACTTAAAGGAAAATGAGTTATTTATTTATTTATAATTTTTATTTGTTTTTGAGATGGAGTCTTGTTCTGTTGTCTAAGCTGGAGTGCAGTGGTACAATTTCAGATCACCGCAACCTCCGCCTCCCGGGTTCAACCAATTCTTCTGCCTCAGCTTCCTGAGTAGCTGGAACTACAGGAACGCACCACCATACCTGGCTAATTTTTGTATTTTTAGTAGAGACGGGGTTTCACCATATTGGCCAGGCTGGTCTCGAACTCCTGACCTCGTGATCCACCTGCTTCGGCTTCCGAAAGTGCTGGGATTACAGGCGTGAGCCACCACACCCAGCCTATTATTTATTTATTTTTTTGTTGAGACAGAGTCTTGCTCTGTTGTCCAGGCTAGAGTGCAGTGGCACGATCTCAGCTCATTGCAACCTCTGCCTCCTGGGTTCAAGCAATTCGCCTGTCTCAGTCTACCGAGTAGCTGGGACTGTAGGCGCCTGCCACCATGCCCGGCTCATTTTTGTATTTTTAGTAGAGATGGGGTTTCACCATATTTGTCAGGCTGGTCTTGATCTTCTGACCTCAGGTGATCTGCCTGCCTCAGCCTCCCAAAGTGCTGGGATTACAGGTGTGAGCCACCACGCCTGGCCAAAAATGAGTAATTTTAAAAATTAATATTGTGATTATTGTTTATTTAACAATATATGTATGCATGCAGTTATTCATTTGTTTGTGGTATATAGTTTTGCTGTTACTTGTGGTTACTAGTATAGTAATTCTAGTCTTTATAATACCCATTTAACCATCAAAAACCTTTAAAGTTTTTATTTTTGTAAAATTTTGAGTGACGTAATAAGTTTGTTAATTATATGAAATCTTGGAAACCTGATTTTTGTACTCTGTGTTTGGTATTAAATGCTCTTTTTAAAGAGTGATAGAAGTGAATGGAGAATGCTGAATTCATTAATATTACATCAGATTCAGAACTCTCTTTTAGGTAATAGAAGAAACAATATTGGGAAGACAAGTTTAAATCAATCATGGATAGATAAGTGTAATAGAAATAGAAATAGAAGTGGACTATAAATACTGGTATAGTCCATGATTTTTGTCAGTTAGTCTACCTTAATGTTAAAATCCTATTGGTATGTTAGCAGTTATATTCTTAATGGAATTTACTTGTTAAAGTAAGATGAAACTGCTTTATATTAAACTCTAGTCCATAATGACAGTGATCTAATCAAGTTCCAAGATAGAATAATCTGCTTATTAGCCAAGGCAATCAATCAGTTCAATCAGGAATTTTATGTCTGTTGGGACAGAATAGTATCCACCCTCCAAAAAGACATTCTTGGACATAATGGTTTCAGGATAGTGTTCAATGTGTTGTTTACAAAATTGTTTCTTGATAATACTTGCTATCTCAACTTTAACATTTCTTTTTGGGGTAGCACTTGAGAATCCATTTGTTTTGTTTTAACTCCACAGAGGTTTATGATGTACAGCTAGAGTTGGGAAGTCCTGTTCTCTTTGGAAGACCTTTTTTTTTTGTTCTTTCTGAAATGGAGTCTTGCTCTGTTGCCCAGGCGGGAGTGCAGTGGTGTGATCTCGGCTCACTGCAACCTCCACCTCCCGGTTCAAGCAATTCTCCTGCCTCAGCCTCCCCAGTAGCTGGGAATACAGGCGCGAGCCACCATGCCCAGCTAATTTTTTGTATTTTTAGTAGAGACAGGGTTTCAGTATGTTGACCAGGTTGGTCTCGAACTCCTGACCTCATGATCTGCCCATCTTGGCCTCCCAAAGTGCTGGGATTATAGGTGTGAGCCACCGTGCCCAGCCTGGAAGTCTTTATAGCTTTGTAGTTAAAAGCTTACTTAGACCCTGGGGTCACCTCACCTGCATTTCAAACCTAACCCTTCCCTTGTTATTGTGACAGGTTCTAAGAGTGACTTGAAAAAACCCATACATTTCTATATTTTTAAAAAAGCATATTGTTATGTAATTGTATAGTATGAATTATATATAGATAATTGTACATATACACACAGTGCAGGTTTGGGCATGTAGGAAGCCAGTGTTAGATTAAGTGTTGATTATTAAATGAAGTACACTGGTATAGTCCATGATTTTTGTCAGTTTGTCTACCTTAATGTTAAAATCCTTTTGGTATGTTAGCAGTTATATTCTTAATGGAATTTACTTGTTAAAGTAAAATGAAACTGCTTTATATTAAACTGTAGTCCATAATGACAGTGATCTAATCAAGTTCCAAGGTAGAATAGATGAGAATTTTTTTTTTTTGTAGAGGGTGCACTATTACATTTTTCTTATCCTGACTGAGTCTTGTACTCTTCTATGCTATTCCTAGAGTAAAATAAGCCATCACTATTTGACTGATGTTTTCAATTCTTTGGGCTTTTTCTCATCAGTGAAAGAAGGTGGCCACTGGAATTTGCTACTTTATCCATGATCATCTTATCCTGCTGGGTTGATTTCTGTGTTTTCTAAAGCTGTGTTTTTCAAATTGCAGGCTTCAGCACATTCATGAGTGGGTAAAGAAAAATTCAGTGGGTTATGACCAGCATTAGAACATGTATTAGAATAGAAAATAAAATATCAGTGCATTGAATATAGAAAAGAATGTATTTCTTAAAACTTCTGTTTTAGTTGTATCAAAAGATTGAAATAAAATATATACACATTTATGTGGATATTGTTTAGTTCCACTAAGTGTATGTTTCCCTTAGTCATAGATGTCCCTTAAAAGTGGTA
Organism: Theropithecus gelada; assembly: GCF_003255815.1. Classification (NCBI taxonomy): domain Eukaryota; kingdom Metazoa; phylum Chordata; class Mammalia; order Primates; family Cercopithecidae; genus Theropithecus; species Theropithecus gelada. Next base: position 25,245,508 of record NC_037672.1, read on the forward strand.
TTAGTTTTATATTATTTTGTGCCTTCTGAGAAGAAGTGATCAGCATAAGTTTCAGTGTGCTTTCTAATGGTGTGGCAGTCCTCTACGTTACTTTCAAGGGTCCTCCTACCATCTTTTATTTTTATTTTTTGAAGTAAAGGTTATTAGAGAATAAGGAATAGAAAGAGAGTAGGAGAACACAGCAGCAGTGGCTTTTGAGTGACATTAACCAAGGCTGTTTTATTAAGTAGAGTGATGTAGTATCTTGCCCCTTGGCATGCATTGTGATGGTTATCAACTCATAGATTAGTGGTTTTCAAACTGCCAGTGGTAGCACACTCTGGAATCAATTTAGTAAGCTGCTGCCTCCCATGAATCCCCTACCCCCCAAATGAAACAGAAAAGAACAAAATAGAAAATGTTATGAATGTATCACACAATATATACCTTTCTAAAACTTTGTATCAGTGGCATGTATATGTATGGGATTGCAGAGACCTAATTTCTAGTAATCATCAACTGGAAAACTGTGAAACTCAGTCTGATAAATTCCTATCGCCAAGCTGACCTCAGCCATAAAAGCCTCAGATATCTAAGACAAATATTACCAGATCACTTTTTTTTTTAAAATCTCTGATGGTAGAGAACAGTTAGTTTGCTGTAAAACTTTGGTTTTGTTTTTTTGTTGCTGTATCGTTTTGTGATGTGTGTGTGTGTTTGCCCTGGTAAATATATATATATTTATTGATTTTTATTTATTTTTTTGAGATGGAGTCTTGCTCTGTCGCCCAGGCTGGAGTATAGTGGTGTGATCTCGGCTCACTGCAACCTCTGCCTCCTGGGTTCAAGTGGTTCTCCTGCCTCAGCCTGCCGAGTAGCTGGGACTACAGGCACATGCCACCATGCCTGGCTAATTTTTTGTATTTTTAGTAGAGACGGGGTTTCACCATGTTAGCCAGGATGGTCTCGATCTCCTGAACTTGTGATCCACCTGCCTCGGCCTCCCAAAGTGCTGGGATTACAGAATTGAGCCACTGCACCCGGCCTGCCTTGGTAAATATTTAAAGGTTCATATATAAGAAATATACAGTACATCCTGGTTGTGGAAGGATTTACCCTTGCTTTGCATTGATGGAAGAGACTCATGCAGTTAAAAAAAAAAACAAAAAAACAAATAGACTGGGCGCCGTGGCTCACGCTTGTAATCCCAACACTTTGAGAGGCTGAGGCAGGTGGATCACGAGGTCTCGAGTTTGAGACTAGCCTGGCCAAGATGGTGAAACCCCATCTCTACTAAAATTACAAAAATTAGCCAGGCATGACTGCGGGCGCCTCTAGTCCCAGCTACTTGGGAGGCTGAGGCAGGAGAATCTCCTAACCCAGGAGGTGGAGGTTGCAGTGAGCTGAGTTGGCGCCATTGCACTCCAGCCTGGGTGACAGTGTGAGACTCTGTTTCAAAAAAATGAATAAATAAGTAAAATAAAAAGAAAATACAAATAAAATGATGATGCATACTAAAACCTGTCAGTTCAGGCTGAGCAGCGTGGTGGCTCACACCTGTAATCCCAGCACTTTGGGAGGCCGAGGTGGGCGGATCACCTGGGGTCAAGAGTTCAGGACTCTTGGCCAACGTGGCAAAATCCCATCTCTACTAGAAATCCAAAAATTAACCAGATGCGGTTAATCTCAGGTACTTGGGAGGCTGAGGCAGGAGAATTACTGGAATCCAGGACACAGAGGTTGCAGTGAGCCAAGATCATGGCACTACACTCCAGCCTGGGCAACAGAGTAAGACTGTTGTCTTAGAAAAATAAAAATTAAAAATAAAACCTTTCAGTTCACTTTTCATTTTTTATATGTTAGGACTTGTTTGTATAATAGGTGCTTCTTTAATTCAGAAGGCAAATATAAAATTTAAAGTTGCAAAAAATTAAGCATAAATCAAATACATTACAGATATTGAAGGCAGTTAAATGTTCAAATGTTAAACTTTCTGTTTTTGTGAAGATTTCGATAACATTTAAAATTTTATTTTTCTTGGATTAGTTCCTGTGCCTACTGCAGTGTCCTCATAACAGCAGATGTTTGCTTTATAGATTTATTGAGGATGATCACAGAGTTTTTGGTGAATATTTTAAAATAAATAAGGCTTCAAAGCAGGGTGATATCAGCATATGTATATTTTAAGATTGTCTAAAATATAGTTTCTTTCTTCTTAGAAAACAGTAAGAGGATGAAGACTTCTGGTAAATTGTTTCATAGTGGTGGAATTGTACATTAGTTTTCTACACTTGGGAGTTGAAAAATGGAAGAATTATTTGCCAAAAGAGGAGGACAAAAGATAATACGCATAATTCATCTTTTTCTGCAAGTTCTTGGAAATTGAGTCAAAGTACATAGTTCAGTTCTCTGAATTGGGCATGATATGCTTTTCAGAAATCATGTTTTGAAATTATAGAAGATAAATAACCTCTCCCAATCAGTGTGTTAACTACCCTGATGATGGTTGCTTGTCTTTGTACAGATGTGTGCAGGCATACATTTTCAGTGGTGGAGGCAGTAAATGAAAACATATGGATTCAGAGTATAGAAGAGTTGAATTTATTTTTTTCTATTGCTTTGTTTCACCAGATTCTCCCTATTCCACATTAACCCCTTGTCTTCTCCCAGATTATCCAACTCTTCCTAGTCTTTTCCATAGCATTGGTTTGGCTTTTTGGCGATATATGAGAGGATTGCTTTTTTTCCCCCCTTAAGTTATGTTTAGTCACTTCAGTCTTACCGCTTTCCACCTCATGCTGCTTATCCTGTTGGAAGCACAAGGTTTTATGTTGTCTCTCTGTGGAATTTGTTTCTTCAAAGCTTTGTCTTTTTCCTTTGGTTGTCATCATGCATGTTAGCAGCTTGTATTCTTTTTCTTTGGTAAATTTCTCCTCCTAGAGTGTACTTTAGAAGGAAACTAAACTGCATTCTAGTTTAGTTGGCCCCAAACTGAGATCAGTAGCCAGAGATGGCACCCAGGGGTGATGAGGGGATTAAAAATGCCTGTAGAAGTGTTGTTGGCAGCAGCTAAGCAGCTAGATTAATGAAATGTGCATGAAATTTAACTTTAAATAAACTCCTTTATTGTTGAAGTTTCAGTGGAAAAACTAACTTGAGTGGGAAATTCTAGCCCTGGGGCAGGGATAGGCCAGAGATAAGTAACACAAATATGCTTATAAAATGGGGGTGACTGGGTGCAAGCAGAACACACTGAAAGCATTCATATTTGAAATAAACAGTCACTGTCTCTGTAGGGAGCCAATTTTCAATCCTTGGTCTACTTTCTAAATCTATTCTTTCCCCCACCCTCATTAACAGATTTTGCTTATTTTGTTGACTCCTGTATCTCCATCCCCTGGGACAGTGAATAGTCATAACAGGTATTCAGCAAATATTAGTCAAATGAATGAACTTTTGATAATACTAGGTTTTTAAGACATGCATCTATCCTGTCATGGCAGAACAGGTCATACTCTTATTTACCAACCTCTTAACTACAAACTAAGAGAATAACTAGATACATAAGAAGGTAATCTTATTTTGAAGTGATTTCAATTTCTAGAAATTTGTCATCACTGAACTCTTGTGAGTTGGGGATTGGTACATCTGAAGGCCAAGAAAATCTGAGTGTGTTATGCTAACATTGAATCAATATTGCACTTACAAGATTTCCCTTACCAAATGATTTACCCAGTCTTCACAACAGCTCTGCAGATTGCTAACAATTAACATTCCTATTTTACAGAGATGGAAGCTCTAGAATAACTATAAAAGTGTTGGGATTTTTTGTTTGTTTGTTTTTGTTAGAAAAACCTGGATTTTGAGGAAGCAAAATGTAGAAAGAGTTTATGTAATAATTCACCAGATTTTTCTCACAGTGGTGGATATCCAAGTGTGAGATTATTTGATTGTGATCTGTGCTCGTATTCCACAGAAGAAAAGCTCTGTATTTCAACTAAAACATTTCCATATTTGGGACTGACCAGATTTGGTTTATTAGGAGGTGGACAGTTGCCCTTTTATGGCCACTAGATACTCCATTGCTCTCTTTTATTTCTCTTGGTGGCTGTGACACTCCCTCAGTCTTTTCTTTCTTTTTTTTCACTGATCTTTTGTACTCCAGTGTCCTCTTGCTTTCCTCCCTCTCTCTTCCAACCTTCTAGCCCCTTTCTCTCTCTTCTCCCATTCCTCATTTACATGCAGCCTGAACAAACAAAAGAGTTTGCTGTACATTCTGCCTGTAAAAGAATAATACGTGAACGTTGCTTTGAGTCAGCGAACGGGGCAGGTCAAGTGAGAAGTGATCTGACCAGCAAGGATCCAGTCAGGAGGATGCTGTGAAATAGCATAAATCTTAGATCTTAGGAGATTGTTCAAAAAGGAGAGAGCTGATCCAGGATGAGTAGTAATTCTTTTTCAGAATAAAGACCTTGTCGAATATAATGACTGGACCAGTGGTTTTAATTTTGGAGAAATACTAGAACCAAACCAAAACATTGATAGATAGTAGGAAAAATTAACAGTTAGAATTACTCCCTTTAACTGGATTTTTGTTCCAAAGTTCAAATTTTTACTTAGAATTAAAGTTTTCTTTTCAATCTGAAATTCTCCTTTATATCTTGAGCTGCTAACATTTTAAAAGCATAGGTAATCAATCTGTTAACTAATAACATTATGACTAATAATATTGTCATTATTATCTTAAACACAGTGGTATATTATTGTTACTACAGTAAAGAATTGCCTGGGTGTAACTGCTGGAGACCTGAACATGGTTTATCACATTTTCCAATCAATTAGTTTTAGACTCAAGAAAACTACATGAGGGAATTTGTAAGGTTTATTGAGAGACTCCCATTTAGATCTTGATACCACTTCTTTATAGAATCTGTCAAAAATGTGGATTATCACTTTTTTGAAGTGGCAACATGCTTCATGAAAGAACATTGCTTGTGGAGCAAGTAATAACAGTAACCTATAGTGTTGTATCTTTGTAGGGCATTCTCCATGTGAAAAATAGTTCTATCAATTTTAGCTACCTGAATTTGGTAAAATAGTTCCCTTTTCTCTCCATTGTAAAACTTTTTGAAAAGTTAGGGGCCGGGCACACTGGCTCACGCCTGTAATCCCAGCACTTTGGGAGGCTGAGGCTGGCGGATCACGAGGTCAGGAGATTGAGACCATCCTGGCTAACATGGTAAAACCCTGTCTCTACTAAAAATACAAATTAGCCGGGCGTGGTGGCAGGTGCCTGTAGTCCCAGGTACTCTGGAGGCTGAGGCAGGAGAATAGCGTGAACCTGGGAGGTGGAGCTTGCAGTGAGCTAAGATCGCGCCACTGCACTCCAGCCTGGGTGACAGAGAAAGACTATGTCTCAAAAAAAAAAAAAAAAAAAAAAAAATTGAAAAGTGAATGTCAACTTACAATTTTTTTCTCCATTGTGGAAATTAACTTAAACATTACAGATCAGTTTTTTAAAAATCATTTTTAACTGTGCTTTAATCATTGATAAATTGTAATTTTTCTAAATAATAATGTAGTTTAATAGATAAGATTCCATAATAATCTTTTTGTTTTGGTTGCATGTGTTTTAACAGATGACTTGCTGTTACAGTTTATTCATATAGTGAGCACTTACTGCGTACAGATTTGTATTTGAGAACTCAATATTGTACACACTTGAGTCATCTTGAATGTGAATAATACAAGCTTCTAACTTTGGCCATATTTCTCTAATGGGTGTGTATGCTATTAAGAAAAAATACTGGCCAGCATTAAAAGTGATAGCCTAAAATGTTTAGTGGGCATTTCCAGTTCGTTTGGAAACTAGTTGGCATTTTTAAATTTTTCTCAGCACTAATACAGTGGTATGACATTTTCTTCATTGCTAGGTTACTTAGTTATAATTCTTTTTTTTTTTTTTTTTTTTTTTTTGGAGACGAAGTCTCGCTCTGTCGCCCAGGCTGGAGTGCAGTGGCGTGATCTCGGCTCACTGCAAGCTCCGCCTCCCGGGTTCCCGCCATTCTCCTGCCTCAGCCTCCCGAGTAGCTGGGACTACAGGCGCCAGCCACCTCGCCTGGCTCATTTTTTTGTATTTTTTTAGTAGAGACGGGGTTTCACCGTGTTAGCCAGGATGGTCTCGATTTCCTGACCTCGTGATCCACCCGTCTCGGCCTCCCAAAGTGCTGGGATTACAGGCTTGAGCCACCGCGCCCGGCCTAGTTATAATTCTTTAGGAGTCTGAATTTGACTGATCCCTACAGCTGTTACCACAGATTTCCCTGGTTTATTTCACTTTATGGTATTGCTTCATATTCTCAAATTGGAATATTACAGTATTTCATCCTTGGGATTCAATAGTTTTGGTTTGCTGAGAAATCAGTTACAGATTAAGAAGTGATTTCTTTGAAACATTAAATAATGATAGATGGCTTGTTTACTGGGAAAAGAGAATGAATGTTATCAGTGAATTGGGATAAGTCATTATTTTGGAAAGGCAAAGAATACAAGTAGTTTATGGAACAGAATATGGTTTCCTTATTTGTTTTGTATGTGGGGCTCATTATCTAAACTTCGTTGATCATTGTGGAGTCAGAAATGAGGGAAAGCCTCACCTTGTGGCTTTCCCACCTTCGTTTTTCCTTTTTAAATTAGAAATAGGCCGGGCGCGGTGGCTCACGCCTGTAATCCCAGCACTTTGGGAGGCCGAGACGGGCGGATCATGAGGTCAGGAGATCGAGACCATCCTGGCTAACACGGTGAAACCTCGTCTCTACTAAAAAATAGAAAAAAAACTAGCCGGGCGAGGTGGCGGGCGCCTGTAGTCCCAGCTACTCGGGAGGCTGAGGCAGGAGAATGGCATGAACCCGGGAGGCGGAGCTTGCAGTGAGCTGAGATCCGGCCACTGCACTCCAGCTCAGGCGACAGAGCAGACTCCGTCTCAAAAAAAAAAAAAAAAAAAAAAGAAATAATGCTGACCTCTCAGGATTGTTAATGAGACTTAAATGAGAATACACATAAGGAGATGTATTCTGTCTATTGCTGTCTCGTTTACTTTGCTATATGAAGCCAGTTGAGGAAGCTACAGGTATAAGTGGCAATGAGAGCCTCATCTAATCTTACGGATTTAGAGAATGGAGATAGAGAAGATAATTTGGAAATCCAGTTGATGGAATTTGTCAGTGAACTGCCTGTGGTGGAAGGCAAGATGAGGAAGGAGGTCAGTAGTACTAGTGCTGTAGACAGTAGAGATTCTGCATGACTTTAGGAAACATGCCTGTACAGAAGTTGGTGAGAGAAGGAATATTAAGAATTAAATAGCTACAGGGGAGCTCCTCTTTAAAGTAAAACTAATCTGTTTCTTAATTAAGCGATTTGACGTAGGGACATTGACTAGACAGTAAACTAGTAAATTAACTCTGTAACACAACACCTTTGCAGCTTGTACAATTTAAGTTCATACATAGCAAAGTACCAAGTAAATACATAACATGAATGACTCAAAACTCTGAAAATCATGTCCACTTTCTAGGGGCCTTGTTCTTGTCTTCTGCATTGCCATCCCAACTCACTCTCTCAAGGCTTTCCTTCCTATACTAGTGTTGCCATAAGTTACTGATGATGCATACATTATTCAGTGCTTGGTGATCTGTCCAGTCTCAATTCCAAACCTTTCCTTTGCCTGTGCTGAATAGAGGCAAACATCGTCAGATGTTTGTAGAAGCATTAATCAGCCTGTAGTATTTCCCAAGGCAAAGCAGCTTGCAGTTAGATCTTGCACCATCGAGCCCTGTGCTTCTGTGCTGTTTATTTCCCTTTCAGAGCCTCATGGCCTCCCATGAGGCTTGAGTGAGCAGATACTAGCTGGTGGGCCTGCTCTTTTGGTCCTAGCAATGCAGGAAGGCAACATGACAGCTTAATGGCTCAGATACACTTTGGCAGAAAGCCATTCTTTAAGCTTTGAATTGTGGTTAAGACTGCTTCTTCAGAGTGGTTTTCATTTTTACCACAAATGTAGGTTTGATCATTATAATGTAAGTTACAATTGAAAAGAAGAAATATAAGTTACAATTCAAAAGAAGAAATGTATTGTTTCGTATTAATACTCAAGCAAGAAAGGCATTTCCTTTTTCATGTAGTGGTGTTACATAAAATGTTTTGGAAATCTCTTCTCCCCTATTCTGAACCATAGGAATTTTGATTCCCATCATTTTATTTTAGTTTATTGTGTTATTTTAAACTCGTATGTAGAATATCTACAATGTCCTATCTTATATGTGTTTAAGAGTGGCAATTGCCATATTTAATTTTTTCCTTAGGGGCAGGCTTCTTTGAAATAGCTTAACCCATTATAAACCTGACTCATGGTCTTGTCTTTGTTCATTAGACCTTATTTCGAAGGGCTCCATAAAAGCTCTGGTCTATGTTATTGAAAAGGAAAGATGCACTGCTGAATTCAAGTACATGAAAATACCAAACTGTGTGTCAATGGCTTGGCTGCTAAGAAATTGGCCAAACATGGTTTGATGGAGGCTGGGCTCGTACTGTGTCTGTGTAATTTCTACCAACAGAAAAAAGAACACAAAACCTCTTCGTTAAATGGAACTATATGTAGATTCATGTTCTTTTTCAATTTAGAAAAAAAAACGTTCCTTGCAGAATTCTGATTGATAGTGTAAGCCATACATTCAGAAGACTGTCACAGTCCCTACTGCAATTGTAACATAGTGCTCTCGTGCAGGAAAAATGCAAGATAAATTGTTTCAGAATCAGATTTATGACATATATGTGCACACACAAGTGTCTTTGTGTGTATATATGTAGTCAAAGTGTGACACCCATAACAGATGTCTTTAGATTTCCTGAATGTTGTGTTTACAGCTTTATTTTACTTTTTTTTTTTTTTTTGAGACGGAATCTTGCTCTGTCACCCAGGCTGGAGTGCAGTGGCACGATCTCGGCTCACTACAGCCTCTGCCTCCTGGGTTCAAGCGTTTCTCTTGCCTCAGCGTCCTGAGTAGCTGGGATTACAGGTGGCCGCCACTACATCCAGCTAATTTTTTGTATTTTTAGTAGAGATGGAGTTTCATCATGTTGGCCAGGCTGGTCTCGAACTCCTGACCTCAGGTGATCCACTCGCCTCAGTCTTCCAGAGTGTTAGGATTACGGGCGTGAGCCACTGCACTCTGCCATGTTTACAGCTTTAGAAAACATTTTCTTACTTCTAGTAATCAAGGAAAAATTTACTGTGTACCCTTGTAAAATTTAGTCAGTAACTGAAGGATCGGGAAGGTAATGAGTTTCCTTTCAGATTTTTTGTTGCCCCCCTCACTCACACCAAATCAGTGCTATATCATAGAAGGTTTTAAGTCAGTTAATGCACTTTACATTTCTGTCATAAAAATTCATATTCTGTCACCCCTTTTTTTTTTTTTTCCTAGATGGAGTCTCACTGTGTCACCCAGGCTGGAGTGCAATGGCATGATCTCCGCTCACTGCAACCTCCGTCCCCCAGGGTTCAAGCAGTTCTCCTGCCTCAGCCTCTCGAGTAGCTGGGACTACAGGCATGCACCACCATGCCCAGTTAATTTTTGTATTTTTAGTAGAGACAGGGTTTCACCATGTTGGCCAGGATGGTGTCAATCTCTTGACCTTGTGATCCACCTGTCTCCTCGTGATCCACCTGTCTCCCTGCCTCAGCCTCCCAAAGTGCTGGGATTACAGGCGTGAGCCAATACACCCAGCCCCTGTCACCCTTTCACATTGTAGTGTCCATAATTGAAATGCAATTAAATTCTGTCCTAATGCAGAGTACGTGGAAAATCATGAACGTTATAATCTAGTTAACATTTTTGAACAGAATTTACCAGTATATGAACTTGTGCAAGGTAGTTTCTAAGCTGGTTTCCTCATCTGTATGATGAGGATAATAATACCTACCTGGTAAGATTGATGTGGGGGCTGGGCGCGGTGGCTCATGCATGTAATCCCAGCACTTTGGGAGGCTGAGGCAGGGGGATCACTGGAGCTCAGGAGTTCGAGACCAGCCTGGGCAACGTGGTGAAACCCTGTTTCTACAAAAAAATACAAAAATTAACTGGGTATGGTGGCTCACACCTGTGGTCCCAGCTACTGGGGAGTAGGATCACTTCAGCCTGTGGAGGTTGCAGTGAGCCAAGATTACGTCACTGCACTCCTGCCCTGTCTAAAAAAAAAAAAAAGAAGAAGAATGTGGGTATGATGTGAGATATGCATACAAAGTATGTAACATAGTGCCTGCCCTCCAGTAGCTGCTATTGTAATGTACTTCATATGGATAGGGACCGTGTTTCTTTTTTGCTGTTATCTGTTCCGAGTATCTAGTGTGGTACCTAACACCTAATGGGTGTTGAATAGTGAAAGGGAAAAGGAACCAGAATCTGGGAGAACAATTAATTATTACCATTCTTCTTCATTCCTCTTCATCTCAGTTTTAGGTGAAATAGGCAAAAGAATTTCACTACTTTAACAATTTGAAGTGAGGGTGAGAAATAAGAGAGAAATGAGAGAGAAAGTGCAAGGAAGAAAACTGTGTGACATCTTGTATGTACAAGCCAGTTTTCCATAATCACATTGTGGATTTTCCATGGAAGACGTTCAGTCCCCAGCAGTCTTTGTTGGGATGCACACAAAGCGCGCATGAAGCCCATCATGTAGCAAGTCAGGGGAAAGGGATGCTGCGTGCTGTCTGGCTGCCCTTCCTAGGGAGGTGTGGATTCTAGAACAGACTTCACTATGTTTCTCTCTCCTTTTGTATCCTTACCTTGATGGTAATAGGAACAATTTATATTCATACATATACTCCTCAGGTTCCTTTTTATTTCCTTTTTATTGCTAGTTTTGACACCTACGTGTCTGTTTTTTCTGTTACTGGGCAGCTGGAGCCACCTGACCTGGCACTAACATAGGACCCCTCACAGCTGAGCTTAGTTATCCCTCTCTAAGCCATAGTTTAAGGACAAACTAAATATATTTTTTGTGGTAAAATATACATAATGTAAAATTAACCATTTTAGCCAATTTTAAGTCTGCAGTCCAGTGGCATTAAGTACATTGATGTTATTGTGAATGCACTTAACCATCACCAGCATCCATCTCCAGAACTTTTCATCCTCCCAAATTGAAACTCTGTACTCATTTAACAATAACTCTCCATTCTCCCTTCTCCCCCAGGTCCCTGGTAGCCACCAATTTTTCTGTCTCCATGAATTTGACTACTAGGTACCTCATATAAGTGGAATCATATAATAATTTGTCCTTTTGTGTTTGGCTTATTTCGCTTAGCATGTCTTCAAGGTTTATTCATGTTGTGTTATAACATATATCAGAATTTCTTTCCTTTTCAGGCTGAATCATATCCCATCATATGTATGTATGTACCACATTTTTGTTACCCATTTGTTCATTGTCAGTGTACATTTGAGTTGTTTTCCACCTTTTGGCTATTGTGAATAATGGTACTGTGAATATTAGTGTACAACTGTCTTCTAATTCCAGCTTTCATTTTTTTCTGAGTATATGCTCAGAAGTGGAACTGATAGATCATATGGTAATTCTGTGTTTGTTATTTTGAGGAACCATACTGTTTTCCATAGTGGCTGTACCATTTTGCATTCTCACTAGCTATGCATGAAAGTTTCCAGTTTTCCCCATATCCTTGACAACCCTTGTTACTTTATTGTTATTGTTTTTTGTTTTAAATCAAAGCCATCCTAATGGGTATGAAGTGGTATCTCACGGTTTTGATTTGCATTTCCCTAATTAGGGAGGTTGAGTATCTTTTCATGTGCTTATTGGCTACTTGTGTATCTTCCTTAGAGAAATGTCTATTCCTTTGCTCATTTATAAACCAAGTTTCTTTGTTGTTGAGCTGTAGGAGTTCTTTATAAAATCCTGTATCGATATTTGATTATATGTATTTTTAAGGCAATATAAATATATACTTGTTTTGAAGGGACCATTTCAGTTTCACAGTATTCATTAGATTAGATACCATTCAGTAATCCAGCCTTGAAAGAGTAGTAGTGGACTTACTTAGTGCTGGACACTATTACAGTGCTTTACATATATGAACCTTTTTGATTAGAAGTACATTTATCTGTGTTTTCCATTGAAGTAACTGAGGCACACAGAGTTGGAGTAAATTTCTTGCTGTAGGTCACACCACTAGTTTGCAATAAAGCCAGGATTTCAGTTTAAGCAACCTAGTTCCTGAGTCCATGCACTTAGCCTGTATGAGAAACTGTGTGTGTGCTCTCATCAAGTGACACTTTTCAGGTCTTGAACACTGCTTTCCCTCTGTCAAAGATTTATCTTACTTTTTCCAGTGGCCAAACTAGAAGGCAGACAAAATTATCAGGGAACTGTGACTGAAATTCATAGAGGCATGTGTGCCATTTTAAAGGCGGTTCATAAGATGAAGTGAGGCATCTGAAGGAGTTATTAGTAACAACTGAATAAACACTTGGAACCTCTTTAAAGTTTCATTGTATTTCTCTTTGTGGCAAACCCTTAGGTTTGATGTGATTCTTTGTTTGAGTCAGGCATGTATTTTCTAAAATGGTTTCCCTAGTGAAATTTGCTTGCTGAGACATTTTTTTTTTCTGTAAATTCTTTACTTATTTGCCTTTCTCTGTTTTTAAGCTGCTTATATTCTAGAGTTGGTGCTTGAGTGGCTATCAGTTGATGTGTAGAGAATGCAATTTTATCTTGTATCTTGTAGTTTAAGCCAAACTTAATTGGTAAGACAAAACAAAACTTCTTTGTCAAATCATATAATGCATTTTAAAGCAAAATGCAATTTTTACCACTGCCCAGTATCACTAGTAATCACGTGTAGGGTGTGTGTGTTTTATGTATACACTGGGGAAGGGGAGATGAGAAATGTAGATCTCTTTTCTCTTTCAATATTGATGTTACTAACTGGGTGACTTTTTGTGTGAGTATATAGGCATAACTGGGAGGTACTGTGTTAACTAGCAATTTATTCCTCATTGTACACATGGATTTAAAATGTTTTTGTTACTACAAATGTTGCTTTATTGGACATCTTTGTATCCATGTTTTGGCACAGTAACAGATTATCTACCTGTATAATAAATTTCCAGAATTGACATGGTTAGGTCAAAGGAATGCACATCTTGAATTATAATATACATTGGCAAAATGTTAAAAGGGTGCACAAATTTAAACTCTTGACAGTGTGTGCAAGTTCTTTTGTCTCCACTTGCACACTGACACTGGGTATTATCAAACTTTAAATCTGTAGCAAGAAATTCTTCAGTAAATTGTCTTAATAACATAAAAATTAGGCCAGGAAGCTGGCCAGAGTCTCTTACATGTCACCTCTGATGAATGTTTTTTGGATAGGCTTGTCACCACTAGGTTCTGTAGCAAGCAGAGATATGCCAGCATCTTGATTAAGAGATGAGTGCTTCTGTAGGTGTCACTTCTTTGTTCTGATATTTCAGCTTGCAGAAAAGTTGCACAAATATTAGAAGGAAGTTCTCCCAGATACCTCAGTGTTAACATTTTACCACATTTACCTTGTCCTTGTGTATATCTCTACGTACACATATGCATACACATACCCACACGCATGCAAACTGTTTTCCCCGCTTAAACCATTTGAAGGTAAGTAGACGTTATACCCCATTCTTCTTAAATACCACAGTGTGTGGTTCTAAAAGTAAGGATGTTCTCTTCCATAACCACTGTACAATTATCAAAATCTGGAAATTAAAATTGCTAAAATCCTATTATGTAATTTACAGATTTTGTACAGATTTTGCCAGTTGTCAGTGTAACGTCTTTTTTTTTTTTTGAGACGGAGTCTCGCTCTGTTGCCCAGGCTGGAGTGCAGTGGTGTGATCTCCACTCACTGCAAGCTCTGCCTCCCGGGTTCACGCCATTCTCCTGCCTCAGCCTCCCGTGTAGCTGGGACTACAGGCGCCCGCCACCTTGCCTGGCTAATTTTTTGTATTTTTAGTAGAGACGGGGTTTCACCGTGTTAGCCAGGATGGTCTCGATCTCCTAACCTCGTGATCCACCCGTCTCGGCCTCCCAAAGTGCTGGGATTACAGGCGTGAGCCACCGCGCCCGGCCAGTGTAATGTCTTTTATAGCAAAAGTAAATTCTGGACTGTAGGTCCCTTGCAGTTGCTGTGTGTCCTTAGTCTCCTTTAATCTGGGCCTCAGTTTTTTGTTTCATTTTGTCAGCTGTTCCACAATTGGGATTTGTTCCTCAATTTGGCTTTGTTCCTTACATTTAGATTCTGGTTCTGTGGTTTTGGCAGTAATAGAGTATCAGAGAAGTGACGGTGTCTTCTTAATGTACCGTATCAGGAGGCATTTGATGTCAGTTTGCCTCATTCAGTCTTGATATATGAAATGTGGAGTAGTTTGCCCAGAGTCTGATTGCCCCTCTTTTTTTGAGGCCATAGATTTAAAAAATTTCTTTTTGAGGCCATACTTTTTCATTTAAGGCCTTCATATAAGATATTAATGGAGACCCGTATTCGCACAGCTTAGTTGTGGTGTCTGGATAGTGGGGCTTATGGCTGCTAGAGATTTAACCCAGGGGAATCCGTCTCCAGGTATGGATATTTTGAAAGACATGAACCAAACCTGGAAACAATATTGGAGGAACCTAAAAATCCAGATGCTGAGGGTGGCTGCAGTTGATACTGTCAATTACCCTCATTTAGGTCTTTTCATTCTTCCTGTTTCTTTACGTAAACTGCTGGCAGAATGTTATAAAGAGAAGTTCATTGGTGTTTGTTTTTTTTTTTTTTAATTGAAAAAGGTAGAATTAAAGGACTTTTAAAAATTAAGTAAAAGAGCCTGAGTGCGGTGGCTCAGGCCTGTAATCCCAGCACTTTGGGAGGCCGAGGCAGGTGGATCACTTGAGGTCAGGAGTTGAAGATCAGCCTGGCCAACATGGTGAAACCTTATCTCTACAAAAATACAAAAATTAGCTGGGCATAATGGTGGGTGCCTGTAATCCCAGGTACTCAGGAGTCTCAGGTGGGAGAATTGCTTGAACCCAGGAGGTGGACATTGCAGTGAGCCAAGATCGTGTCATTGCACTCCAGCCTGGGCAACAGAGCAAGACTCTCCATCTCAATAAAATAAATAAATAAAATAAAATAAGAAAATGGTGCTTTTCAGATGTTTCTATACAGCAAACTTAATGAGAAGAAAGTACATTTCTTCACCTGAAGTGGCCAGCTGCATGGCCTGTCTTTGAAATCTACCCCATAGGATGTGGGGTTTTTTTGTTTTGTTTTGTTTTTTCTGCAACTAGGTCTCATTCTGTTGCCCAGGCTGGAGTACAGTGGTGGGATCATAGTTCACTGCAGCCTGGTACTCCTGGGCTCACGCAATCCTCCCACATCAGCCTCGTAAGTAGCTGGGACCACAGGCATACAACACTGTATTAGTTTGTTCTCACACTGCTATAAAGAACTGCTTGAGACTGGATAATGTGTAAAGAAAAGAGTCTTAATTGCCTCAGTTCTGCATGGCTGAGGAGGCCTCAGGAAACTTACAAGCATGGCAGAAGGCAAAGGAGAGATAGGTACCTTCTTCACAAAGCGACAGGAAGAAGAGCATGTGTGGAGGAGGAACAGTCAAACACATAAAATCATCAGATCTCATGAGAACCCACTCACTATCATGAGAACAGCTTGGGGGAAACTACCCCCATGATCACTTGCTACCAGGTTCCTCCCTCGAAACATGAATATTTTTGTAGAGATGGGGTCTTTATTGCCCAAGGCTGGTCTTGAACTCTTGACTTAAGTGATACTCCTGACTTGGCTTCCCAAAGTGCTGAGATTATGGGTGTGAGCCACAGTGCCTAAGAGAGAAACATCCATAGGATGTTTCTTCATAAAAATGTTTAGTAGATGAGATTGTCCAGGAGAACACATCTTGCTTTGATCACCTTTGTTACTGTGGCCGAGGACAACTGGTTATAGCTAGCCAGGTTTTGAGCAGCATTGCCATTAAATGTGGTTTTTAAGATAAGAGCAGTTTCAAAACTAGAAATTGAAGTAGGACAAAGGCTGACATAGTGTCTTATTCTTGTGTGACTTAAGCTACTTTCTGCACCTGTGGGTGGAGAATGAGTAAACTTTTAAAAGTAAAATTACATATTTATTTAAAAATGTATTTTCAAATATTAACCTCTTCAATCATATTCAGTAGGTACAATGTTTAAGTAGTTTCTGAATGTTTTGTTTTTATAAATTATATAGATGGACACCTATAATTGCCCCCCTACTCAAGGTGCTCAATACTATTTGGTGAAGGAACAGATCTGGACACAAGGAGCAATAGTAGTCTTACTAATGAGCCTGTTATGTATTTTTTTTGTGTGTAAAACTAAACAGTTTCTTAGTATCATTTAACTTTTCATACTATTTGTTATCGCAGAATATAGTAGTAATGTATATCACCTATTTGTTTTCTTCTTCTGGTTCATATTTGCCTTGGGGTTATGGATCAGGTGGCCTATTTTTTCTCCAATCAAATACTGCCTCATGGTTCAGAAATCCCAGTGCTTTTGAGCTGCCTAAAATTTATATACTGTTTACAGCAGATTGGTGTAAAGTTTGGTTTAATTACGAGTTTGGATTGCTGATGCTTTTTTAAAACTTCTCTCCAGCATATACCTCACCATGTTTCTTGTCTTAATTAATTTTAATCCCATTATTTTATCTCATTTTGTGTGTTACAGAGATTAATGAAATAGAGAAAAATAAGTAACTTCTAGTTTCACAACCCAAGGGCAAGTAGGGTGTCCCTGTGAGCTTGTTTTTTAAGCCAGCTATATTTTTCAAATCAAAGTTCCAGTACTGTTACTAGACAGCATTCTAGATAGATTTTTGCTTTTTTTTTTTGTAACAGTGTAATTACTATATTTTTCTGTATTCAAAAAAGCCTTTTCTTTTTCTTTTTTCCTTTTCTTTGTGATATTTGAGTTGGTTTTCTTAGCTGAAGCATCTGTTAGCCAGAAAAGGTGTTAAGATGGTGTAGTTTTGATAACTTTTATCACATTTGTCCTCAATACATTTGTGGTCATATTCACCTATCTATTAAGGAAGTATGTAGAAGCAAATGTATGTGGTTTGGGAGAAAACAATACCTCCTCCGTGAACAAAACAGAAGTATATATATATTATTGTGTATGCAGGATTTTTACTTACTTCAAAATTTGAATGGATTGGAGGATATGTGGGAACCTCAATACTGTTTACAGGTAGGAAGCATTATGTTTAATGATAGATTGCAACTTAAAAAAAAAAGTCTCATACTTCCAGGTGTATGAAATCAGATTAACCTACAGCAACTGGCATTTTCCCCAGAAGTTCTTCCTTTGAATATAAAATCATTGTTTTCTTAGAGGAGGAAAGCTACTGAAATTAAAGTAAAATGAATTTCCTAATTTTAAATTTTACTTATGACATATATATGGTGAAAAATGTAAATTTTCTTGAGCCATAGTGTTATATGAGCCTTACTGGGTGGTGATGGTAAGCAAATGTTTTCTTTGTTGCCACTATCAGTCTGAGGGAAAAGTATACAGAACATAAAGCAAGAAGGAAAGGGCATGTTACAAATCAACTATATCCTGGCTCATTTTTGCTTTGTTTGTTGTTGTTGTTGTTGTTGTTGTTGTTAAAGCCCAGAATCATAACTTTTTTCCTTTAAATGTGTGCCAGGATTATTACATTTAATTAAAACTAGATTTTACGTAGTATGCAGAAAATTTGAGAATCCTACTCATGCAAATGAGATATTGACAATCTATACTTAGCAAAAAGATAAACTGGGTAGTAGCAATGATTCTTTGTTACAATGAATAATTAACTCATTATTTGGTGAAGTTAAAAGGGCCTCTAGATGCGTAAGGATTGATTTTTTCCCCATTGTTAAATACACCATATGCCTATTATCAAAAATGTTTTACATAATAATTGTCTAAATATGGTTGGTCCAACTTATTTCTGGTTTGATTCTCGACACAGATCATGTCAGTAGGCACCTTATTTTTAAAAGAGTGCAAATAAAGATAAAAATGTGTACCTCCTTTCCCAGTGTCCCTATTGCAAGATGAGAGACAGTATAATCAGTTTTTGATTTGTAATTCATTAAATTACAATCAATCCGTGAGTAGTTGATAGCTGACTGCTGTCATTCTGCTGAGAAGTGATTATTTTGGTTGCATAAAATAAATATTACATTGTGAATTTTGTTTAATCAAATTAGTAGTGGAAGTGGACTTTGGTAAGTGCAGGATGTATGTAGTACCTTAGTATAACTTGACAGTTTTTAATGTGTATCCCTATGGAGATTTATTAAATAATTAGAATTTAGTTTGATTGTAAACTCAGAATTATGCGTTGTCTTTTTTTGTTTTATTTTGTTTTGTTTGAGATAGGGTCTCAATCCTGTTGCCCAGGCTGGAGTGCAGTGGCTCAATCAAAACTCATTGCAGCCTCCATTTGCAGGCTCAGGTGATTCTCTCACTTCAGCCTCCAATTAGCTGGGACTACAGACCCCAGCTGCTACACCCGGCTATTTTTTGTATTTCTAGAAGAGACAGGGTTTTGCTATGTTATCCAGGCTGGTCTTAAACTCCTGCACTGAAGCAATCCACCCACCTTGGCCTTCCACAGTGTTAGGATTACAGGCGTGAGCTCTTGCGCCCTGCCAGAATTATGTGTTGTCAACCTGCCTCATTCCTTTTGAGTTTTTTCAAAAAACTCATTTTCTTATTATTTCCCTACTCCAGTATATACAGTAACCATTAGCTTTAATGAGATAAATAGGAATGTGATTGCATATGCATTAGAAAGATCAGGATTGCATGCAATTAATAGAAATGTTTTATTATATACAGAAGGAGCAATTTGATCTTAGTAACATTTATGAGATTTCTAGCCTTAGGATGACTCCTAGAAGGATGTATCATTTTGTGTAAAATGCTGTCCAGACTCAACAGGCAAATATATTGAGCTCTTTTGCATATATTTTCTGTGGGGCGGGAGTGTTATTGCATAGGCATGTTTTGTAATTGTCAACTTGATCTAATGGGCATTTCCAAAAAGGACTTAGATATTTTAATTAATATTTACTTGTTAATCTAATACTGACAGAATTTCAGAGCATCAAGGAGCAAAATTTACAGTTGAATTTTGAGTGCGATGCATCTCTTACTAGTCATGTAATAAACCTGTGTTAGATCCTGTGTTACATACATCCAAAGAGGCACTGGCTGGTTACATATTTAGTATTTGTAGCTGGTATGATGGGTGGCAGCATCATTAAAATGCTTTATCTCATTTGTTAACTGTGTGTCTCTAAAATTTTTACCATTTTAAGCCCTTAGGTAGAATTTGGTCATACCTCACTTTGCCTCTCTTTATAAAGTATAACACTGCATATTCACATATGTATAAATATCTATATCTAAAGAAGTATTTTAAAGAGTATCTCAAACTGTTTGGCTTTTGTAAACTATATATAACCTATTAATGCAGTTTTATTGTAATCATATGCTACAGTGGTACATTTAATCAGTGTAAAAAATTTTTTTGTAGAAAAAGATTCAGATTTTTGCATTTAATTCCTTAGCTGGAATTCGTGGGTTGATCAGTAGTTCAGTATTTTGAAATCTGTGTTCTTCAGCCACCTTGCTGGTGTTACCAGTAAAACATTGTGTTTTGTTTCTTTCTTTGTTTTTGAGATGGGGTCTTGATCTGTCACCCAGGCTAGAGTGGAGTGGTGTGATCTTGGCTCACTGCAGCCTCGACTTCCTTCACTTAAGTGATCCTCCCACCTCAGCCTCCTGAGTACTTGGGATTAGGGGCTCACGCCACCATGCTGGGCTAATTTTTGTACTTTTTGTGGAGACGGGGTTTCGCCGTGTCTCAATTCCTGAACTCAAAACAGTCCACCCATTTTGGCCTCCCAAAGTGCTAGGATTACAGACATGAGCTACCATGCCTTGCCTTATTTCTTGAGTTTAGAAATTGAGTATCATGTGGGATAAAATCAAACAGAACTAATTATAAGTAACTCTTATTTCAAAAACTTGGGTTATTTGCCCATTTTTTTGTGCTATTTCAATTAAAGCCATTTTTCAATATTTCAGGTTTAATGAAAATATTAAAATATTCCAGTCACAGATACTTATTGCTTATGAATTATGAAGTCATAAACAGTATCTTAGGACAAATGAACAAAATGAACTAAATGGGATCCTATGACTTTTATCACCAAAGTTAATAATCTTGTGGAACATTACAAATACAGTAGAGAAATCTTTAAGTCAAATAAGACTTAATACCCTGTAACTGTGTTTATGAACAAGTTACTTAACTATTTTTAACTGTAGTCTTGCTTCAAAATGAAAAACAACTTCTCTTGGTCTTTTTCAAGCGCTGTGCCTTTACTGTTTCTTTCAGAAGTTTACACTTCCTATTTCAGAGGAAATAACAGGTTGTCACATAGAAACCACAGTTTCTTCTTCATATACTTATTTATCTCTATTAAAATCGTATTTAGTTCCTTTAGTTATTTTGGCTTAACTGCTTATAGCTAAAAATGATAATAATTACTAGCTATTATTGAGTATTTACTGTGTTTCAGGCACTATTCCCTCTCCTCTCCTCTCCTCTCCTCTCCCCTCTCCTCTGCGCTCTCCTCTCTCCCCTCTCTGCTCTCCTCTCTCCCTTTTCCCCTCTCCCCTCTCCCCTCTCCCCACTTTCCTTTCCTCCCCCTTTTCCTTTCCTCTCCTCTTTCCTCTTCTTGATGGAGTCCCACTCTCTCTCTCATGCTAGAGTGCAGTGGCGCAAAGGCGCGATCTTGGCTTACTGCACCCATTGCTTCCCAGACTCAAGCGATTCTCCTGCCTCAGCCTCCCAAGTAGCTGGGTAATTTTTGTATTTTTAGTAGAGACAGGGTTTCACCATGTTGGCCAGGCTGGTCTCGAACTTCTGACCTCAGGTAATCCACCCACCTCGGCTTCCCAAAGTGCTGGGATTACAGGTGTGAGCCACTGCACCCAGCCTTTTGTGTTTTCTGTATATTAATTAATATGTTTAGTTCCCTCAACAACTCTTTCAGGTAAGCACAGTCACTGTGTCCTTTTTACAGATGAGGAAACAGGTCTAGAAAAGTCAAGTAACTTCAGGGTTACACAGCAAGTAAATACTGAATCATGGATTTGAACCCAGCCAGTCTTACTCTAGTCTTTCTCTTAACTGTCACATTGTACTCCAGTTCTAGCCTGAATTGTGCTTTCTTGCCTTTGCTCTTGTTTTTCTCTTTGCCCTCTCCCAACCAGTTGAAATGCTTCTATGTTAGGCCATTTTAAAAATAGGCAAATTAAATAGTTAAAATCTAGGAAGTCTCATCTCTGCCTAATGCTTAATTACTTTGTGATATTGGGCTTGTTGCTTTTTACATATTTACAATGAAGCCTATGTATACCCAACAGAATTTTATTTTTATTTTTATTATTTTTTCTTTTTTTTTGAGACAAGAGTCTTGCTGTGTCACCCAGGCTGGAGTGCAGTGGCGCAATCATGACTCACTGCAGCCTTGAACCCTTGGGCTCAGTCTCTTCTCCCACTTCAGCTTCCTGAGTAGCTGTGACTACAGGCATGCAGCACCACACCAGGCTAATAGAATTATTTTTTAATGATTACATAGGGTATATAGCAAATGTATAGCATAGTGCCTGAGACATGATGAACTTTGTGAGGGTCATTGGCTAGTTGTTTTATACTAGCCGGTAAGTCGTCTCTAAAAGATACTGTCCTCCCCATCTAATCAGTGTGTTACTTGTTCAGAGTGGGTTTGTAAGGCTGAGGGCATGTTGTTTGTGTTTAAGAATCATGTTTAAATGTGTGTTTTGCAATTTGGGGATACAAATGCTTACCAGAGGATTTCTGTCTTCATTGTTCTTCAGTGAGGTTGAAGTGTAAGTCATAAAGGAGATTTTATGATGCCTGAAAAGCTTTCTGTAGAGTGTGTCATATGGCTTACTTAACTTTATTTTCTTTATTTTTTTTTTCCAGGAAATTTGGTGAGCGGCCTCCACCTAAACGACTTACTAGGTAAGTATTATATTAGTCAGCTTTTCATACACACATTTATGAAAGTATAAATCCTATTGTTTTAGATATTATGTTAGGTACCCTTGAAGTCATTCAAATATTACTATCTAGAGCATAAACTTATTCTCATCCTTCCTTTCCCTCATCTCTCCTCCCTTCCCTCACCAAAAACAGGAATAAAAGGAATAGTTGAAAAGGGAAAATGCAACCTTTCCTAAGAAAGTTAGTCTGGAGTCTAATGTAGTGAATACAACATGGATGGCAGTGCAGATAGCTTTCTATATCTAGCTGTGGTTAGCCCATCACAATTTGTTGATTGCAGATGAGATTTGAAAGTAAATGCTTTTAGGAAAGAGTTTTAAGGAAAACAATTTCTACCCATTTTAAGAAAACACAAGTTTTATCTATTTTTAATGAGTATAAGTAAGTTGTAGAATTTACGTTTTAGTTATGAATGTTAAAAGTATTAGTCTTGAATGATTTTTAAGATTTCCAGCAGCCAGAGTTGTAAAATAAAGAGACCTAGTTCTATAGCCATGTCCTAGAGTCAGTGCAAACCTT
The DNA here is from genome assembly GCF_003255815.1 of Theropithecus gelada. NCBI lineage: Eukaryota > Metazoa > Chordata > Mammalia > Primates > Cercopithecidae > Theropithecus > Theropithecus gelada. Next base: position 25,268,258 of record NC_037672.1, read on the forward strand.
GCCTTATTAGCCGTTTATTTTTGGAGACTTTCAAGAAAGTTGTATGTATATATGTCTGTCCTTTTTCTTCATAAACTCAACTGAGATCACACTCTTATCATTGTTCTACACCTTTTAACGCCACTTAACAGTACATCTTCTACCTTGATATTTCCCCTTAATGGCTCCATGGTTTTTCATTGTTTTCATACCACTTTTAATATTTCACATTGATGACCATTTAGGTTATTTCCAAATTATTGCTATTGTTTTAAAAAGCTGTTATGCTTAAAGAATGATGGGGACCTACAGAAGGATACAAAGGACAGTTCGAAGGGGAATCTGGGACGCTTTGATTATCAAGATAATTAATGAGAGTAATGGATTAAAACCCATGTAATAAAACAACAGCCTAAAAGTCTATACGGAGATAATTAATCGCAGGGTAAATATTATTTATTTATATAAGTAAAAATTATTTATAATCAGTAAACAGGGCAAAGAGGATAGCTTTTCCTTACAGACACATGTTGCCTAATAAATGTAGAAGGAATGGTGGTGGCATTAGGAAATTAGGCTTTGACAACCTCAGTAGGCAAAAATCATCAGTGGATGCTTACGCTACTGGATTAATGTTTGATGACAAACACAGTATTTACAGAGTCTCAAAGTATACACTCACAATATATGTATTTAATGATAATAGGGAAAAGTAATAACATGATAGTGGAGAAACCTGTCAGACATCACCTTAATTATGTAAATTATCATCACCAGTAATGAACAGATAGGTATCATGTGCATCCCAAGAAAGACATATTATATTACTTTTGTGGTATTTTTGCCAAAAATGCATAAGCTACATCCAAGAATAAGGAAACATCAGACAGAAACAAATTGAGGGACATTCTAGAAAATAAATTGTTACTTGCTTTTCCTAAATTTTAAGATTATAAAACACAAAACACTGCAAAACTCTTCTAAATTAGAGGAGACCAAAGAGACAAAGCTATATTTAAACAAATCCTGAACAGGAAAACATTTTTTTCTTTTGCTGTAAAGCTGAAGTGGCCAAATGTTTTCTGTAATGGATCAGATAATAAACATGTTGTTTAGAGGGCCTCACTAAGTGTGTTAGGACTTCTCGACTCTGTCCTTGTGTCTCCAAATCAGCCATAGACAGTATCTAAAAGAATGACATATCTGTGTTCTAGTACAACTTTATTTTGTTTACAAAAACTGGTGACCCTCCTGATTTGACCTGAGGGCAGTAGTAGTTTCTCAGAATACCTACTTCACCCACCAGGGGACCCTCATAAAGGACTTCCATGGGACAGCTGGCAAAATTTGAATAAAATCTGTAGATTAGGTATTAGTATTGAATCGGCGAAAATTGTATAAAAGAATGTCCTTGTTAGGAAATAAACGCTGAAATATTTTGGGTGAGGTAGTACTATATCTGCAGTTTGCTCTTAAATGATTTAAATAACAATATGCAAATAAGGTGTAGAATGTTAACATTATGGAGGTCTGAGTGAAAGGAGACTAGGAATTCTTTGTACTATTACAACATTTCTGTAATCTCAATATTATTTTTAAATTTAAATTTTTTTGGAAAAAGCATTACATTAATTCTAGGTTAAGTAAACTGGGAAAATATAGCTTGTCTCACAAGGCCATGTAAATATATTTTCAGTTACTTGTTTTCATATATATATATTCCGTTGAGTCAGTTCTGGTGAGTGGAATTGCTGTATTCGTATGTCTAGGCATTTTGAAATTTAAAATTTAACATTTTTGTTTCATTACCAGCAGCAGTTAGACTGCTAATGATATATTTTGATGAGTAAGTTAATGTAAAATAACATTCTCTAAAAATAACAATCAGTACAATGATAATAAACCTCATAAGGAAATGTGCCTTTCTTTCCCCTAAATAGATGCAATAAGTCCCATTTAGTTTATCATTATTTTCCATTGTTTGCCCTTTAAGCAGTTTCCCCTCTTTGGAAAACTTGAGTAGCTTTTAAGACTTTTGCCTCTGGCCAAGATAGAGTCACATGGAGTAGAATTACTCTCTGGCTTGGAACAAAAACCTGGACAAAATATGTAAAACAACAGTTTTCCAGGTATTGAACATCAGGTATAGAAGGATAAGTGATTACTGAGAAACTGGGAGTCCACAGAGAGCAAGACAGCAGGGCTGCAAAGTGGAGAGGAATTAAACTGTATAAATAGGTCCAGAGATCTATCACAGAGGTTTCCTTTTAGTCTTCAGCTACATACTGATCAGCATGCGTGTGTAAGGAAACTACTCCGTCGTGGGGGATTGGGGAAAAACATCCCAAAAAATTAGAGGAAACAATTTTTAAAGTTCACTTAGGACTATGAATTGTGCCTGTTAACAGTAGCCAGAGTGGAAAATCTCATAATTTATGGGGCATTCGCTAGACTGCTCAGAAGGGTTTTGTTTCAGTAGTGATACAAAATTGGGTCCAGGCATGATGCTCTGTTTTCACCTGGCAAACTTAAAGAAGGATTGAAAAGATCAAACTTAATTGTGTACCAGAACAAAGCTCAAGAATATAGAAATAGAAAAATATCCAGCACTAAGAAAGGCAAAATCAAAACATACCAGTCATACAAAGGAGCAAGAAAATATCCATAACAAGAAAAATCAGTGAATCAAAACCAACCCAGAAATGACATGCATGATAGAATTATTGGATAAGAACATTAAAACAGTAATTTTTTTGTTTTTTTGTAGAGACAGGGTCTCACTATGTTGCCCAAACTCGTCTTGAACTCTTGGCTTCAAGCAATCCTTCTGCTTCCTTGGCCTCCCAAAGTGCTGGGATTACAGGTGTGATTCACGGTGCCCAGCCTAAAATAGTTACTATATTTGTGTTCTATATGTCCAAGATGCCAAGATCAAGAGCTGGGAAAATTTTTCTTTGAAGGGTCAGATGGTGTATATTTTAGGTTTTGTTGCCCATATAACTTCTATCATACTACTAAGCAGCAGTAGACCATGTGTAAATAATTAGATTGTCTGTACAGTGAAGCATAGCTTTATTTGTAAAATGGGTGATGGGTAGGATTTGGCCTACAGGCTGTAATTAGTAGATACCTGAGCTAGAGGAGAGGTTAGAGACATAGATTACACACACACACACGCACATGCACACGCACACACTCAAATCTCTAAAGATGAAAACTACAATATTTAAGGTGGAAAAATACACTTGGGATTAATTTCAGAATGGACAAAGAGTAGATTAGTAAACACAAAAACAGAAATAGATACTGTCTAAAATGAAGCACACAAAGTAAAAGTCTGAAAAAAAGTGGTGAGCATTAGTGAGCCATGGTTTATTGTCAGGTGACCTAATATATATGTAGTTAGTCATTGTAGGGAGAGTATGATTAAAACAATATATGAAGAAACAATGACAAAAATGTTCTAACTGGAAAATTAGTGAAAATTGTAAAACCACAGATCTAAGCCGGGTGCTGTGGTTCACGCCTGTAATCCCAGCACTTTGGGAAGCTGAGGCGGGCAGATCTCTTGAGCTTAGGAGTTCAAGATCAGCATGGGCAACATGGCGAAACCGTATCTGTACCAGAAAGTTAAAAAAAAAAAATTAGCCAGGAGTTGTGGCACGTGCCTGTAGTCCCAGCTACTTGGGAGACTGAGGTGGGAGGATCACTTGAGCCCACGAGATGGAGGTTGCAGTGAGCTGAGATCACACCACTGCATTCCAGCCTGGGTGACAGAGTGAGACCCCATCTCAAAAAAAAAAAAAAAAATCAGTTAATCCTGAGTACAGAAACTACCCGGAAGTACTCTATAATCAAATTGATTAAAGTCAGTGATAAAAAAACAACAGAAAACAAAAGACAAATTATGCACAAAGGAACAAAGAGAGGATGACAGCAGGTTTTTCATCTGAAACCTTGCTATGGATAAGACAGAGCAAGTGCTTTGAAATGCTCAAGGGGGACCTATACTTGTCAACTTAGAATTCTATACCCAGTAGATATATACTGTTTTAGGCATAGTAAAAATGGAAAGAATTTATTGCAAATAGGCCTTAGCTACAGTATTAAAAGAAATTCTTCAAGCAGAAGGATGATCATACTAGAAAGAAATCTGATTCTGTACAAATTACCAATATCAAGAACAAAAAAGGTGACATCACTACAGAGTACAGATATTTGAAGGATAATAAGCAAATATAATAATTAACTTTTTGCCAATAATATTCAACTTTTGAAGAAATGCACAAATTTTTTGAAACTAGCAAACTACCAAAGCTTACTCAAGAAGAAACAGGTAACCTGGATCGTCCTATATTTAAAGAAATTGAACTTATAAACCTTCTGACAAAACTGCAGGCCCAGATGGCTTCACTGTTGAAATTCTACTATATGTTTAAGAAAAAAATTATCTCAGTTCCATACATACCCTTTCAGAAAATTGGAGAGCAGGACATACTTATCAGTTCATTCTGTGAGCATAGCATTACCCTGTTGCGAAAAGTAGGCAAAACATTACAAGAAAATGAAATTACAGTCCAGTATTACTTGTGAACATAGTTATAAAAAGTCTTCACAAATTTTCAAATGGAATCTAACAATATATTAAGGGGATGATTCATCTTGACCTACTGAGCTTTATCTCAGGAATGGAAAACAGTTCATGTAATTCAATATATTAATAGAACAAAAAAGGAAAATCATATGGTTATCTCAGGGGATTTAGAAAAAGCTTTTGACATCCATTCTTAATAGAAATTCTCAGCAAACTTGGAGTAAAAGAGAATTTCCTCATCATAGGGTGCCTATGAAAAAACTACATTTAACAACATGCTGTTTGGTGAAACACAATGTTTTCCCTCCAACATCAGGAACAACACAGGGATGTCTCCTTTCACAGATTTCATTTAACATTGTATTTTGATGTACTATAAGGCCAGAAAAAGAAGTGAAAGACGTCTAGATGGGAAAGAAAGAAGTGAAACTGTCTTTATTTGCAGATGTCATGATCATCTATATAGAAAATTCTGCGGAATCTTGCTACTAGAACTAAAAAGTGAGTTTAGCAAGGTAGTAGGATACATGATTAACATACACAACTAAATTGTATTTCTGTATACAAATGAGCAATGGGAAATTGAAATTTGAAAGCAATACAATTTACACAGTAGTATAAAAATATATGTAATTCCATGGGAAAAGTCTGACAAAAGGTGCAAAAACTCTACACTGAAGACTACCAAACACCACTGAGAGAACTTGAAGTCCTAATTCAGGTAGAAGACCTAATATAGTGTTGAAATGAGCCAGGTACAATGGCTCATGCCTATAATCCCAGCACATTGAAAGGCCAAGGTGTGAGGATCACTTAAGACTAAGAGTTTAAAACCAGCTTGGGCAACAAAGTGAGACCTCGTCTCTACAAATAATAAAAAAATTAGCTGGGCATGGTGGCATGTGCCTGTGGTCCCAGCTACATTGGGAAGCTGAGGCAGGAGGATTGCCTGAGCCCAGGAGGTTAAGGCTGCAGTGATCCATGTTTGTGCCCCTGCACTCCAGCCTAGATGACAGAGCGAGACCCTGTCTCAAATAAATATATATGGTTAAAATAGTTCTTCTCAAATTGATCCTATGGATTTAACACAATCACAGTCAAAATCTCAGCTGTTTTTTGTAACAGCTGACAAGCTGTTTCTAAAATTTATATAGAAATGCAAACAACCTTGAAAAAAAAGCAAAAAGAACTTACACTGCCTGGTTTCAAAACTTATTATAAAGCTATGGTAGTTTAAAGTATTGTATTGGCATAAAGATAGCTAAGTAGACCATTGTGTCAGATTAGTGGCCACAAATAGTTCTTCAGATATATGATCAGTTGCTTTCCAGTCAAGGTGCAAAGGCAATTTAGCTAGATTTTTTTTAAATGATAGTCTTTCTAACAGTTGATTGTGGAACAATTGGATATCCATTGCTCCTTCAACCTGCCCCCCACACACAAAGTAACTACAGTCTATACATAGTACCCTATTTAAAAAAATAGCTCAATGTAGACCTAAATGTAAAACTTTACACAGCTTTTAGAAGAAAACATGGGAGAAAATGTTGTTTATTAGGCAAACATTTCTTAGACACTAAAACACAATCTGTGGAAGAAATTGATAAATTTTACTTCATCAAAATAAAGAACAAAGATGAAAATGACTCTGAAAAGTAAATAATAAGGAAATAATCCATTTTTAAAGGACAGAAATGGTCTGAACAGATACTAATCCAAAGAATGTATGAGTATAACAAATACCCATTAAGGAGGTGCAAATTAAGACTACAGTGAGTGTGTTAGTCCCACTGGTTTGCTATAAAGTGTACCATTAACTGGGTGGCTCATAAACCACAAATGTATTTCTTATAATTCTGGAGGCTGGGAAGTGTAAGATTAAGACGCCAGTGTGTTTGATGTCTGTTGGAAGATGCTTCCTGGTTGATAGATGGCTGTCATCTTTGTGTCCTCACAAGGGCACTGATCCTATTCTTGAAGGCTCCATCCTCATGACCTCATCACCTCCCAGATGCCCCACCTCCTACTACCATGGCATTTCTGATTAGATTTCAACATAGGAATCTTAGGGGACACATACACTTTCTAGCAGTTAGATACTATTAATACTATATACCTGTTACAATATCTGAAATTTAAAGGACTCATCATGGGAACAGCTAGTACTTTCATACATTGGCAGTGGGTATATAAAGTGGTATAATAATTTTGGAAAATAATTTATACTTTCTTAAAATGTTAAACCTCTACCATATGGCCTAGTTATTCTGTTCCTACATATTTAATCAAGGAAAATGAAAACACCTGAATACAAAGCCCTGAACACGAATGTTCATGTTAGCTTTAGTTGTAATAGTTACACAGACACAACCCCAATATCCAGCAACAGGTGAGTGGATCAACAAATTGTAGTGTATTCTACAGTGAATTTCTATTAAGCAGTAAAAAAGGAACTCGATACATGCAATAGCATAGATGGATCTTAAAATAATTATACTCAATTTTCTAAGTGTGTCAGGAAAAAAGAATATGTACTGCATGATTCCACTTACATAGAATTATAGAAAATGCAAACTGATCTGTAGTGACAAAAAGTTGATCAGTGGTTTCCTGGGGATAGGGGGAGGCAGGAGGAAAGATTACAGAAAGGCAGAAAGGAAACTCACAATTGTGAATACCTTTATTTTGATTTTGGTGATGGTATGTATACACATGCCAAAACTTGTCACATTGCACACTTTAAAATAAGCGCATTTTATTGTATTTCAATTAAATCTCAATAAAGCTGTTAAAAACTTAGAAGCTTTTATACTTGAAAAATATTCTAAAATATTCTGAAAGGGATTAGTGTACCTTCTTGGGAAAATTCAGGTAAGTTTTTTTTTGTTTATTGTTTTGTTTTGTTTTGTTTGAGATGGAGTCTTGCTCTGTCGCCGAGGCTAGAGTACAGGTGCCTGCCACCATGCCCAGCTAATTTTTAATTTTTAGTAGAGATGGGGTTTCACCGTGTTGGCCAGGCTGGTCTCGAACTCCTGACCTCAAGTGATCCGCCTGCCTTGGCTTCCCAAAGTGCTGGGATTACAGGTGTGAGCCACCACACCTGGCTTCAGATAAGTTTTATTTCTTTTTAAATCTCTGAAAGACAGCAGACTACAGATTTATATTGTTTATTATTTAAGCTAAAATAAGGCAAATTTAGCAAAAAGTTTGTATAACAACAAATGGAAATGTAAAATCAGTGACCAAATCTATGATAAAATTTTATTTTGTTAAGCACAAACTTGGAAATCAGAAATTTTCCCTTTTGATAATATATTATAATTTTAGGTACCATCTGGCCTTTTGTTTTGTTTTGTTTTGAGAGACAAAGTCTGGCTTTATCACCCAGGCTGGAGCGCAGTGGTGTGATCTTGGCTCCCTGCAACCTCTACGTCCCGGGTTCAAGCCAGCCTCCCACCTCAGCCTCCTGAGTAGCCGGGACTACAGGTGCACATGACCATGCCTGGCTAATTGTATATTTTTTGTAGAGACAGAATTTCCCCATGTTGTCCAGGCTAGCCTTGAACTCCTAAGCTCAAGTGATCCCCCTGCCTCGGCCTCCCAAAGTGCTGGGATTACAGGCAAGAGCCACCACACCTTGCCCTGCAAATGCTTTTTAAAATGGTTTTTTCTCCATTTCTCCTTTAAATAATATTCAAGTTAGGAAAATTTTAGTATCTCTTATTTTATTTGATGAAAAATATTTTAACATTTTTTCTCTCCACTGGTGTGTAGAGAGTTCAAAATCGGGCAGATTTTATTCCTTTAAAAAAAATCTTTGAAATCTGTTATACACTATTCTTACTCCAAATTAAGCAATATTGAAAAAGCATCCTGTTGTGAAGGTCATCTTTTAGATAGTATCAACCAGGATTAAAAATAGGAGAACCAAGATGGTGACCTGCCTTTGATTGTCAACACCTCATACTGTTTTATGTTCTCAAATTCCTCTAGTCCCAAATTTTTCTGTAGATGAAATGTAAAACCTTAAGTAGCAAAATGGCTTATTTGTACAATAACATTTTAAGCTAATAGAACACAGATGTGTTGATGACCCATTGCTGTCAATGTAATGGCCTATGCCTATTTGGGAGTGGGAGGCGGGGAGGGGAAAACCAAGAGCTGGTCAGAATTTGAAAGGATATGTCTCATAGCTGTGTGACAGGATTCGAAGCAATTTACCTACTTATCTACAAAAAACTGGAATTTTGGGACATTTTTAGTTCTATCATAAAAAGAGAGGATTGAAGGGAGATTTGTAGGTGTTTCCCTAGGAACAGGACCTGTACTGTTGTTTGGCTTTGGTCACTGATAGATGTAGACACTTAGTATAGCAGCCTCAATGTTTTAGTGTATTACAAGGGCACCAGGAATTTTTTGACTATTGATAGTATCCCTAGATTGTCATTTTCAAAACTGGCCCTCAGGCAAACAGTAGTTCTCAGAAAGCTTCCTTGAGGGAAAAACAAGGAGATCTTAGTCAGGTCTAATAGCTTGGAAAACAAAGCCTACAAATATCCCTCTCTTGAAGATTTTGCTTACGGTTCTGAGTAGTCCTGCCATTAATTGGTTTCACTTTATTTTATCTGATTTCACTGAAGCATCTTTGATTGAGACCCGCCTCTTTGTAAACCATAACTATTGTGGAGCTCACTTTGAGAAGAAGTGTCTGAGACAGTGTAAAAGGCGAGACTGCCAGAATCTGACAAAAATAGGGCAGTTCTTCGAGGTTTTGTGGGGGTGCATATAAATCTGGATGCCTTTTGGCAGCATCCAGAAGTAGATGTGAGAAGAGTTGAGCTGAGCTTTCTGAACTGTCAGTTGTCCATAAGTCCAGTTTTGAGGAAGAATTTTATAAAAAATCTTGATTGAATGTCAGCCATGTAATATACTTAATTGATTTAATCAGAATTCTGTTTTGGAACTTTTCTTTAAAAACTTTACTTTTAAAAATTGTCTGCAGGGATCAACAAACATTTTCTGTAGCATCAAGTAGTATATATTTTAGGCTTTGAGGGCCACATACTGTCTCTGTTGCATATTATTAGTCTCTGTTTTATAACTCTTTTTTTTTTGTTGTTGTTTTTTGAGACAGTCTCACTCTGTCGCCCAGGCTGGAGTGCAGTGGCATGATCTCGGCTCATTGCAACCTCCACCTCCCAGGTTCAGGCGATTCTCATGCCTCAGCCTCCTGAGTAGCTGGAATTACAGGCGTGTGCTACCGCGCCCAGCTAATTTTTCGTATTTTTAGTAGAGACGGGGTTTCACTGTGTTAGCCAGGATGGTCTCAATCTCCTGACCTCATGATCCGCCTGCCTCAGCCTCCCAAAGTGCTGGAATTACAGGCAGGAGCCACCTCGCCCGGCCTGTCTTTCAGAATTCTGTGTGTTATATACTTCAACTACTTAGAAGTATTCAGTTTATAGACACTAGGTTTTTTTGCAGTGCATCTTTACATTTTCTTCTTGGCTTTTTTTGTTTTAACAGACTTAGTAATTAAAAACTTCCCTTTGTATCCAAAATTTTAAAAATCCTGTAAAGAGACAAACTTTTCTGCCATAACCTTAGTTATTCCCACCACCACCCCTTTTCCTTAATAGCCAAGAAGCATGACTATGTTTGTTGTGCTTCCTTCCCTCCCTTTCATTTTGTAGCTTGCTTCAGTGGTATTGCCTCACCCCCAACTCATTGAGAAAATTGTAATTAAGCTGTTCCATTTATGAACGAATTGTCAAATTTGTGAAGAGTTTCTAATTTTTATCTTTCTTGACTGTTCTGTAATATTTAATACCATTGATTATGTTCCCTTAACTGAAGTTGTCTTTTACCTTTACGTGGGGACCAGGTTTTTCTCATTATTTGCAGACTCCCATTGCCTCCATTGGCATAACTAGTAAAAGCAGATCCATTGGTAACAGCAGCACATGAGCTTATCTTACTATTCATGGATGTTTCAATTTAGCATTCTCTTTGTGGTTTCTTTCTTTCTTTCTTTCTCTTTCTTTCTTTCTTTCTTTCTTTCTTTCTTTTTTTCTTTTCTTTCTTTTTTGCTGTGTAAAAAAGTTTGAATTTTATAAAGCAAACCACAGTAAAAAAAATTGATGAAGGTAATCACAGATTAAACATGTTGAACCAGAATGGCATTTGCCATAATGTCATAAGTTAATGTTAGTAAAATTATTTTTGATAAAAATGAAATCTCCTTTTTTTGTTGTTTTTGGTTTGAGACGGAGTCTCGCTGTGTCGCCTAGGTGGTGCAGTCTTGGCTCACTGCGATCTCCGCAAGCAATTCCCTGCCTCCTGAGTAGCTGAGACTACAGACATGTGCCACCATGCCTGGCTGATTTTTGTATTTTTTGTAGATATGTGGTTTCACTATGTTGGCCAGGCTGGCCTCAAACTCCTGCGCTCAAGTGATTCACCCACCTCAGCCTCCCAAAGTGCTGCAATTACAGGTGTGATCCAATTGGTTTTCACTTAGAATGAAAATTTTATGTGGAATCATTAAATGAAATTAGTAAACAATAGACTTCAAAATTTACATTATGTTTTAAAGTATTCAAAAAAGTTCAGTATAAAACATAATAATTATATGGTCAAGGATTCTTCAGCACCCATAATATGTTTTTCCAATAATAAATTTTTCAGTATTTTTTTATTAAAAAAAAAACCTGGATGATTGTGATATCTTACCACTGAAATTTTTTTGGGTTTATCCCAGTAGTTTTCAATCCATGTGACCATCTCACTCCATCCTCTTTCTTGACATTTGGCACCATCTGGAGACATTTTTGGTTGTCATAATTCAAGGAAGGGCGCTACTGGCACCTGCAGGGTAAAAGCTAGTGATGCTGCTACATATTCCTACAATGCACAGCGCAGTCTCTCCACAGCAGAAAATGATTTTGCCCAGGATGTCAACAGGGCTGAAGTAGAAATCCTATTTATTGACACAGCCTTAGTCTATTTGGATGAAAAGCATATGGGCTATTATTTGACAGGCTTTACTATTTATTGTGCTTATTTAGAGTATACCGTCTTTTTTTATGGCTCCTTAAGGTGCAGAAAGTCAATGATCAAGTTTTAATTGCCAGAGAACATAATTTTTAATGTTTAATATTCTGTTTAATAAAGCAAAATTTATTTTTACTGTTGAAAGAAGCTATTTGGCAAATTACTCTTACAGGACAACTATTGTTCATGATTACCTTGAGGCTCTAGTTACTTTTTCAGGAATTTGTATTCTAAATATGAAAGAAAAGACAAGGAAAACCAGAGCTGTCACCCTGCATTCATCATAAGCATCGTGAGTTCTTAGAACTATGAGCAGTTACATCCAGTAGTAGAAGCCAGCAAAATGCCCAGTGCCTACAATACAGTGGGCTTTCAATAAATCTTCAGTGGGAAGATGGATAGTTGTGCAGTTTACCTGGTATACTTACAAAATTTGTGTTTTGCACATTGGTTAAGATGCCTGATCATTCATTCCTAGGTCATTTTCAACTTGGCTCTCAAAGCCTCAGTGCAAGTCCCATTTTCCCTCCCTCTGCACTTTGTGTACTATTGAAGGTTGAAGTCTTCTTTCTAAGGAAATAATATTAATAATTAGAGGCTACTGACACTTGCTTTCTGTCAGTTTGTGGGACTAACTTACTTTAAAGTGTCCCCCCCCCACCCCCAATATGAGGTATTACTGTCTTTATCTTATAGGTGAGAAAACTCAGGCTTAGTGAGACAGACCCTTAGTAACAGACCCTGATCTATTTCACACCAGAGCTATACCCCTAACCACTAATAGTGTAATTTTGTCCTCACAAGCTAGACTACCTAGATTTGAATCCTCGCTCTTCAGTATCATCTTGGGAAAGTGACTTAACCTCTACCCAGTTTCTGAAATGTACGTAATAGTGTGTTACCCTCAAGGTTGTTGGTTATGTTAATACATGCTTAGAAGAGTACTGGTAGAGTGATTTTTTAATTTTAGCTCGTTTAATGATTATAATTAAAATCTTTGTAGAAAGCATTTGTGACTGCCTTGGATATTATCAAATACCAAGTTTGTGTCCTGATTTACCTGAGTTGTCATGAAAGGGATAGAAATGTAAAGTATGAATCTTGCCCTTATTTGGGAAGACAAGAAAAATAAGCATGAAACCTGACAAACACAATGCAGTTACTGCTAAGTAATGTAATAGAGACTACAAATGCAAATAGAATTTGGTATCCAGAAATACACTTAATGGCTTAAAATTATTCAAATATATAGTAGCCCTTCAAGTTTTGTGCTGAGAAATTTTGTGCCGGTTTTGTCAGGATATTGGCCTTCTCTTGGCTTTTTTTTTTTTTCCTTTTTTTTTTGAGACAGAGTTTCACTCTCATTGCCCAGGCTGGAGTGCAATGGTGCAATCGGCTCACTGCAACCTCTGCCTTCTGGGTTCAAACGATTCTCCTGCCTCAGCCTCCCTAGTAGCTGGGATTACAGGCATGTACCACCGTGCCTGGCTAATTTTGTATTTTTAGTAGAGACAGGGTGTCTCCATGTTGGTCAGGCTGGTCTCAAATTCCCAACCTCAGGTGATCTGCCTGCCTCAGCCTCCCAAATTGCTGGGATTACAGGCGTGAGCCACTGCACCCAACCTGCTTTTGTTTTCTTTTTCACCCTGAACTCTATGTTCAGTCACCTGACTTTGTAGCACCTCAAATCCCTCATCATTGTTACCCTCTCCAGGCTGCATCTCTAGTACCCAGCACGTTTGAGAGTATGGTCTCCCTATTCCCTTCCTTGGAATGTTAGTGGGAATTGACACCATTCTTTTTGGATTCCAACATTAGCTGGTCCTTTGATACCAATCTTCAGTTGTTTTATTTGTCCATAGTTAGCTTCCTTTTCCATACCCTGGAAGGTATTTCCAGTATTTACAGCTGTTTTCTTATCCATTAGACATCATGATGGCCTCTCATTTTACGAATAAAATAGAGACTTTCAGACTTAACTCCTGCTTATGTCCTTCGCCCAGCTGGCATCTGTTAGACTTCTTGCTGAAATTAAAGTGACCTTGACTTCTGCAACATCTCACCTTTGATTGCTCCCTTCTTTCGAGGTTGTGTCTTTCTATAGCACCTGAGGCTGGTTTCAGTTCTTCCTGTTATCAGTTCTCAGTTTCCTTTAATACATTTTCTTCTTGACTCTCCTGTCAATGTGTTTTTGTTCCGGGGGAGTACATTTACTTCCATGGTTTTGTTTGCCAATTACATACTAGTGAACCCCACCTTTTCAGCCCAGACCTCTCTCTTGAACTATGCATAGATACTTCCAACAACCTACTGAATACTTTCAACTCGGAGGTCCCGGGGCACTTCAGAGTTGACTTTTGTCAGCAGAACCTAATAATATATACCCACTTCTCCCAAAACAAAAAAAATAGTTATTTTTCCTGTTCCCTACTGTCTTCTGTTACCTTCTTCTTAGTGTGAGAGCCTTTTTATGTTTGTCTTGTCCCTCTGCTTTTGAATCCTTTCTCTAAAAATAACTAAAAAGTAAAATTAATTATGTATTTTTAAAAAACCTTAATAAGATCTCTCATTGCCTTTAGTTTAGATTGAAAATTCAGTTTCTACAGTATTGATTTTCTATAATGGGCTGGAGAGAAAATTGACTGGTGATCTTGTCCCAGTTCACAAAAGGGATGGATTTTTTTTTTTTTTTTCATTTTGAGTTTTTCTCTGGATCTTACTACATGCTACCACTTTTTTTATACTTAAAGGTTTAATCATAATGAATAACCATATAACAATACTTCCCCTAAAGGTACGTCAAATAATTTTCCAAGAGTTTTTTTTTAAAAACTTTGGTTTTAGGTTCAGGGTTACATGTGAAGGGTTGTTACATAGGTAAACTCGTGCCATGGGGGTTTGTTGATTATTTCATCACCCTGGTATTAAGCCCAGTACCCAATAGTTATTTTTTCTGCTCCTTTCCCTCCTCCCAAGCTCCACCCTCAAGTAGACTCCAGTGTCTGTCGTTTCCTTCTTTGTCTTCATAAGTTCTCATCATTTAATTCCCACTTGTGAGAACATGTGATATTTGGTTTTCTGTTCCTGTGTTAGTTTGCTAAGGAAGATTGCCCCCAGCTTCATTTATGTTCCCACAGAAGACATGATCTCATTCTTTTTTATGGCTGCATAATATTCCATGGTATGTATGTACCACACTTTATCCAGTCTGTCACTGATGGGTATTTATGCTGATTCTATGTCATTGCTATTGTGAATAGTGCTACAATGAACATTCGTGTGCATGTGACTTTATGGTAGAATGATTTATATTCCTCTGAGTATATATCCAGTAATGGGATTGCTGGGTGGAATGGTAGTTCTGTTTTTAGCTCTTTGAGGAATTGCCATACAACTTTCCACAACAGTTGAACTAAATTACACTACCACCAACAGGGTATAAATGTTCTCTTTTCTCTGCAACCTCTCCAGCATCTGCTATTTTTTGGCTTTTTAATAATAGCCATTCTGACTGATGTGAGATGGTGTCTCATTGTGATTTTGATTTGCATTTCTCCAGTGATCAGTGATATTGAGCTTTTTTTCATACGCTTGTTGACCACATGTATGTCTTCTTTTGGAAAGTGTTCATGTTCTTTGCCTACTTTTTAATGGTTTTTTTTTTTTTCCCTGTAAATTTGTTTGTTCCTTATAGATGCTGGATATTAGACCTTTAACAGATGCATAGTTTGCACGTGTTTCCTCCCCATTCTGTAGGTTGTCTGTTTACTCCATTGATAGTTTCTTTTGCTATGCAGAGACGTATTACTACTTTTATCATCACCTGTTACGGGGTAATATTTGAAATAGTGTAAACTTTTATACTTAGTATTTAAGTATACAAATGTCCAATTTTCAAAGCCTTTCATAGTTGACTCTGTCATTGTCAACCTTATTCACTGCCATGGCTCACCTTAGAATCTTGCAAATTTGTTTGAATTCCCGACTGCCACTATTCACTATAAGAACTTGGGCATGACAATCAAAATGGTGTTAGCAGTATATCAGTACTTAACTTTTTGCATTATGAGGATTAAATAAAATAATGGAGTTAAAGTGCTTAGTTCAAGGCCTGGCACATAGGAAACATTCAAGAAACATTAGCTGCTCTTGTTTTACTGTTGTGACTGCCTTACTCCTTAGCCTGAATGTGCAGTTATCGATGCCTTTGTTCACACTATTTTCAGGCCCTGGAGCACTTTATGCTTTCCTCCTCCCACTTCCTGTGTCTACTTCTCTCTCAGGATTAGGGCTTCTAAAAACTTTTCCCAGCATGTAGTCCTTTACCATCCACCCTTGTCTTTACATAGGCATTCCCTTATTGGTGCTTTTTGTACATATTTCTACTTGGATTATTGCATTTCATTACAATTTGGACTTTGAGTTCCTTTTCAGTGGTAGGGATTAGTTCTCAGTCTATTTATATCCTGGTATTACTGCCCTGCCTTGGAGCTAACAGGTTTTTTCAGTTGGTAAAAATAAATGCTGTTATCTAGGTTATCTCATTTAATCCCCTCAGCCACCCTGTGGTAGGGAGGTGTTATTATCTTCCGTTTCCAGTTAGGGAATCAGGCTGGTTGAGGTTAAATGATTTGCCCCAGACTACTTAGTATGTAAGTGCTGTAAACCTATAAATCCTAACATTTAATAACTTATTACTATTGTATAGCTACCCTCTTATACCTGATATTTGTCTTTATAGTATGAGTAGAATAACATTTAAGTTTGGGCTGTGTAAGACATCTCAAGAATTGGGATTCTGCTTATTCAGAATTGTTATAGTTTCATCTGTGTAGAACTTGCTTTCTTTTTACTATATAATATTGCTTAGCAAAACAATTGAGTATGTAAATACATTTAAGATATTGAACTTTGTATCGACCATTTGCTCAATAAATATGTAGAGTTGTTTTTACTTGAAAGAATTAACATTATATTTTTTTCAAAATTCAGATTTTCATTGATTTCAATTAGCCTTTATTAAATTTTATTTATTTAATATCCTTGAGATAATTATGTATTCCTATGTGAACGATAGGCCTTTCTTGGTCCCTATAGAATTGTCATTTTAGGATCATGTAATAACAAATTTGGATGACCTAAGGATTTGTTACAGCTTTTGTATTCAGTGAAAAACGTTGCTTCTGATAGCTGGGGTAGGGAAACTGAGGAGGGGAACTACATTATTAAACTACAAAATTACTGCATTTTATTAACTTTATAATATTTTAAAGCCACATTAGCAGTGTATATGTTGATTCTAGTTATTCTGGAAGGCGTAACTGTGGTTTGCGTTACATCATAAATTCTAAAGAATGCAAGACAGTTTCTTATTTTTAAAGAACAAGGAATAGAATTGAAAATGAGCAGTGTTTAGTATCATTGTATAATATTCCAGTTTAATTTATGGATTTACTTTGCTTTATTGTTTTTGTTTTTAAGGTTTGCTTATTTAAAAAATATTTATAAGCATTCCTCTCATTACAGAGCATAGTAATGAAGGAAGATTTCATCACGAATTTCACCTCTGTAACAGTAATATTTATATTTGATTTTAGGGAAGCTATGCGAAATTATTTAAAAGAGCGAGGGGATCAAACAGTACTTATTCTTCATGCAAAAGTTGCACAGAAGTCATATGGAAATGAAAAAAGGTAAGATTATTGTTTTTCTGGTGGATAGTTAATTGTAGTTACCACATGAATTTGCCAATTATATATTAATATATGTGTCAGAGGATGGTTTCTATTACTGGGTTCATTTGCTAGTACAAAATAAAAAATAGGGGATTTGTCTCCTCAAGGGGAGAAACAAAGTGAATTGTAGTATACTGTTAGGAATAGATAATTGGTGCCATGAAGAAAAGTCAGCATGGAAACAGAGGACCTCTCAGCAAGGCAATCTTTACTTTCTGCAGAAAAGGTGCCCCTTGCAGATGGAATAATGGAGAGAGCACACTTAACAAAGGAAAAGCAGACATATTTGTCCCTTATGCATTTGGGTCATCCTTACCTCTGTGTCCTGCATCCATTGGCTGGAGCTGGACCTCACAGTCTTAAATTGATACCCGATTTGCTAATAACATAAAACTTTCCTAAATAGGTAAGTACAAGCAAGAACAAAGAAGAGAGGAAGTTGCTTACAAAAGGTTTAAGAAAGCGATAACATTTCCGAATAAGGAAGAGGCATAAAGCTATGAGCTAAGACTTGTCTGGGCCTGCCCAGACATGTCTAAGTAAACCAAAGCGACTAATTGGGGTAAAGTGTAAGAACTAATAGTTGATAGGAGGCTTTAGAGTAAGAAGCTATTATTTCTAGTGTCTATTACTTTATTTTTAAACCAAGACGAGCTTTGAAGAGGAACTTTTCTACTTTCTACACATACTCAAGCCAGAAGGAGAATTTAATAAAGGTCATCTTGTTAATAAATCCCTGATCTTACAAAATCAAATAATCCACAATTTTTCTTTTGGGCTACATAATATTTCCCAAATACTTATGTGATACATTAGGTCATTCACAGCGAAGCTTTCTCTTTGGTGGAAAATGTAGTTTTTTACACAAATGTGACCCCAAAAGTACCATTTTGAAAAGGAAAAGGCTAAACAAGCTCTTGATCCTAAAACTGTCTTGAGCTTAGGTTAATTGAGCTATGGAGTGATTATAAGGAAAATCCTGGCCCTCTCTCTTGATCCTATTCTTGTTTGGGTTGCTATTAAGAAGAAACAGCAAAACTGGGTTCATACTCTCATACTGGTTGAATGTGGACTCAACAGAAATTACCTATAAAGTAGATTAACCAAAATTAAATTACAACAAGGTGATTTAAAAATATTTCTCGTGGTATTCTATAAATTTCAGCATTTTTTATGTTTAATTGGGGACTTTCATTGTTTCTTCACTTGGTTCCTGAAATTTTCTTGTGAATAGTTTCTTGAGTCTGTCTTTCAAACAGCATTTTTTGGTTAAGCATTTCATGGAAAAAGCCTGCTTATGGAGAAAGATCAAAGGTTTTTAATTGGCTAGAAAGGTACCCAACTGAAGAGAGAAGGAATGAAAAGTAAGGTTTTGGGGTTGTTGTGAAAGGAATGAGTAGAATTCTTAGAGATTGTGACATAAAGGAAACCTCAGCTTATGCTTAAGAGAAGGGAAATGTAATATGTATGTGATTAGATTAATTTACATGTTAAAAGAGAATTAGGAAGTCCCTTTTTAGGAAGTTCCTGGAAGCTGACTAGATCTGAGCTGAAAAGAAGGGTAAAACTTTTTTTTTTTTTTTTTTGGGACAGGGTCTCACTCTGTTGCCCTGACTGGAGTGCAGTGGTATGATTTTTGCTTACTGGGCTCAGGTGATCCTTCCACCTCAGCCACCTGAGTAGCTGGGACTACAGGCACTCACCACCATGGCCGGCTAATTTTTGTATTTTTTATAGAGACAGGGTTTCACTATGCTGTCCAGGATGATCCCAAACTCCTGGGCTCAAGTGATCCGCCCTCCTCTGCCTCCCAAAGGATTAGAGGCATGAGACACCGTGCTTGGCCAAGAAGGTAAAGCTATTTAATTGGTAGTTTTATCCTCAAAGATGAACAAGTGAAAACAGTATTTAAGATTCATACTGCCAGGTATTGTTATTCAGGCTTACTAAATTTATGATTATTTTATCTTACTTTACTAAAACAACTTAAACACTGATTTAGGGTTAAATATGGGAAGAAGTTGGTATCTGTAGTTTGGGACACAGCATACCAACTCAAATTAGTGGTCCTTTTTTTTCCCATGAAGTTGATACTAGAAATTCAGTATTTCTTTTTCATTAATGAAATTTAGTGTGTGTTTATAGCAAGTTTTCTGCTTTTTAAGCAAAACAGAAAAAGTCAACACCCATCATTATGGAAGAAGAATCTAAAAGTGCTTTATAAATATTTTAAAGTTGTAATCCTCATAACAATTTTGTAAAGTAGTCATGTTATGATCCAAATTCTGTGGGCAAAGAATCTAAAAATCAGAGATTTTAAATGTGTCCAGGTTGACATTAGTTAGGAATCTGTGGAGCTAGGGTTGGAACTCTTGAGGGCCTAATTTTAAATATTTACCCTTTTTACTACCCTAATTGCCATACCATTCCATTTGCGTTTGAGTGTTGGTTATCTAGAGCAGGGACTAAGGAGGAAAAGATCCTCTGAGTACTTAAACTTTGTAAACTTAACTTTGCCTAAGACTAACTCTTTTACCATTACCTAGGTGAGACTGGGCTAGTTCTAAATGAATTGTGAATAGATGCATGTTTATCATATAGCTTCAAACTTGGGCAAGCTGCTTTTCTTTTCTCTGGATTTTTGAAGATGCATTTTAGTACAATTGAATTCACTTATTCTTTATTTCTGGTTGGCTATTTGGCTATTATGTGCCAGCTTTTATGCAAAAGGATCTTTACTAGGAGTTTTAAAAGTCACTATGTCATTTAATACCAGGATGTATAACTGAGGCCCAATGGAGATAACAAAAGGGGAAGAGCTATTTAGAAAATTATGTTAAAATCCAGATAAGGTTCCTGTTTGTTAGTTACTGTTAAAAAATATGGCTGGGTGCGGTGGCTCATGCCTGTAATCCCAGCACTTTGGAAGGCCAAGGTGAGAGGATCACCTGAGGTTAGGAGTTCGAGACCAGCCTGCCGACATGGTGAAACCCTGTCTCTATTAAAAATACAAAAATTAGCCAGGTGTGGTGGCAGGCGCCTGTAATCCTAGCTACTGTGGAGGCTGAGGCAGGAGAATCGCTTGAACCTAGGAGGCGGAGGTTGCACTGATCCGAGATAGTGCCACTGCACTCCAGCCTGGGCGGCAGAGTGAGACTCTGTCTCAAAACAAACAAACAAACAAAATACATATAGAGCTGTAGTGGTTTATCGAGTTAAAACGGAAAATTTAGCCTTATCTTTTATTGTAGTAGCTTTCATATTTTTTCTTCTTTTTTTTCTTTTTTTTTTTGAGATGGAGTCTCACCTTGTTGCCCAGACTGGAGTGCAATGGCACAATCTTGGCTCACTGCAACCTCTGCCTCCCAGGTTCAAACGATTCTCCTGCCTCAGCCTCCCGAGTAGCTGGGATTACAGGCACCCACCACCATGCACAGCTACTTTTTGTATTTTTAGTAGAGACGGGCTTTCACCATGTTGACCAGGCTGGTCTCGAACTCTTGACCTTGTGATCTGCCCGCCTCTGCCTCCCAAAGTACTGGGATTACAGGCGTGAGCCACCGCACCCGTCCTGTTTTCAATTTCTCTGTATTGTTTGGGCATGGCCTAGTTGGTCTAAAACCCAGTCAAAAGAAAGCTTGAACAATCTAAACTTTGAAGTCCTCTAAAAAATGAATAAAAATGATGAAAAGGCCAGAGTACTACTTTCCTATATTTTTACTGATTTATATTGTTAAAAATTTCAAAGTAGACGTGCATTACTTTATAATAAAGGGGAAACCCATTAAATGTACTTGATTTTTTTAAAAAACAGGTGTTAGTATTAAGGGATTGCTAATGCTAGTCTAGCCCTCTGGATGTCCAGCAAACTCCCCTGGATTCAGAGAAGAGTTCTGGGCTCTTAATTCGTGGTGGAGTGCATAGTGGGAAGAGGAAGATCTGCCTTCTTTCTTGCTGATCCAGGTTCAGGCCTTTTTGAAGAGTTGCAAAGGCACAAGGCGTGAGGTTACCTGGGGGCATGATCACAGTCCTCTTGGCTGTGTCTTTTTGGCATATAAAATAACTCCAGTCAGTGATGCTTAAAAATACTTGGTTAGGAAATTTTATCCCCAAATTTTAAATTGTTCTTGATGTTAAATATGGTGCCTCATAACTAATATTTATTTGCATGGCACATCTAGTACCCCATTTATATTAGTGATGAGTTTCTCATTAAGTAAGGTCTTAGGTTAAAAAATAAACTTTTTAAAAGATTATTTTATCTAGAGGAAATGTTAATATGTCAAATGACATTAACATTGTTAATAACAAATGTTAATACGTCATTTGACATATTAACATTCAGCTTTCTTGAAGGCAGTAATTAAGCAGCAGTATGATGCTGTTGAAACAATTAACAGTAAAGCCATTTAGACTGATTCTGAAGTCATATTGAGATTTGTGTTAATTGGCCAATTGTGGTATGCAGAAAGTTCCTAAATACGGTCCTTGTGAACTGAATAATCATCAAAGGTTAGTAATGATTCTGCAAAGATAGCAAGATAATGCAAATGTCATGAGTTTGGATTCTGTTTAACCGAATTTATATATTGGGACGGATAAAAAGCCTTCTTTGAATCTGTAAGGCAGTTTTCAGACATCATCTCAAGATTTGAGGAAATAGGTGTTGAAACAGTCTCTGAAAATAAAGACAGCTATGACAGGAATAAAATTTTAAATGTGTGCATATCGCCACCAAGTGGCAGAGAAAGTATTGTTTGTCAGTTGATAGAGCTGCTGAGAAAGATGAGAAAATAGAGGCAACGTGTTTTATAGGGTATCTTTTTGTAGCAGCAGTTAAACTCTGTAAGCTAACCACTTACTGGTCAAACTTTTCACTGAGTGTTTGATACATATTGACCAACTGCCCAAATTTTTAAAAAATCATCAGTTTCACACACCTGGCCTAAAATACACCACCTAAGATATATTTTAGGCCAGGTGCAGTGGCTTGTGCCTGTAATCCCAATACTTTGAGAGACCAAGACAGGAGAATCCCTTGAGACCAGGAGTTCAAGACCAACCTGGGCAACATAGTGAAAGTCTGACTCTATCTTTAAAATTAAATAAATAAATAAGTAAATAAATAAAATAAAGATGTATTTGAGTTTTCTTCTGTTAATTTGGTGGCCTTTTATTTTTACCCCACTCCCTTTGGTTTCTTTTGCTTGTATTCTTGCCCTTTTTTTGTATATATGCTGACATTTATTCAATCACTATATTGTTACTGAAGTCTGGGCAACAACTTGATTTGTTTGCCGTATTTTAGGGGATGATGATATTGGGATGTTTAAGTTATGATTTTATCAGCAATATAGAAATAATTTCAATGTTTAGATTATTTTGGATTTGCTGCTTTCTTCCATCATGGCTTTTTGAAATAATTTAGAGTTGATTTTTTTTTTTTTTTTTTTTAAGACTCAGAGACTATTGAAAAGTCTTCATTTTTCTTATATTTATTACATGATTGGAAAGCACTTTCAAGATAGACCCTTGGTCATTGTTTTGAATAGAGAATTTTTTGTCAACCTGAATTTTACCGTTTCATACATTTTGTCACAGTACTTTTGAGAAAACTAGCACTACTCATTCTTTTATCATTTTAGCTCTCTTTATATTTTTCAGATGTGAAATTAAGAAGTACCACTTATGATAACTCATTGAGATTTGACTACTGTATTTGGCATACAGGTTGTGCATTCCCAATCCAAAAATTCGAAGTGCTCCAAAATCTGAAAACCCTGAGTGCCAACATGACCCTGTAAGAGTCTTCCTCTGTCATCTAGGCTGGAGTACAGTGGCACTATCTTGGCTCGCTGCAACCCGTACCTACCGGGTTCAAGCAATTCTCGTGCCTCAGCCTCCTGAGTAACTGGGACTACAGGCATGCACCACCATGCCTGGCTAATTTTTGTAATTTTAGTAGAGACAGTGTTTCGCCATGTTGGCCAGTCTGGTCTTGAACTCCTGGCCTCAAGTGATCCGCCCGCCTTGGCCTCCCGAAGTGCTGGAATTACAGGCGTGAGTCACTGCACCCAGCCTGGAGCATTTTAGATTTGGGGTGTTCAACCACTAAGAATAAATGCAAACAATCCAAGATCTGGAAAAAAAAAATTGAAAACACTATTGGTCCCAAGCATTTTAGATAAGGAATACACAACCTGTACTAAAACACAGCTCTTTGAGTTTTATAGCTGATACACCAATTTACTAAGGAGTCCTAACATCAGTGTTCAATAGAAAACTAACAGGAGTTGTGTTTCCAAAACTGATGCCTTCTCAACCTCCTGAGAGTGTGCCAGCGTAGGTATTTGACTCTGTGCCATAGTAAGCATTGGGTAACTCCCAGCATTAGAAGCCAGAAAGCTCCCCTTTGTAGACTTGAACTGAACCCACTCCAAAACTAGCCCAGTTAATCCAGGCTTCCCTCCAAACTTAGAGTGACCTGGAACTGGGCCCACTACCTTGGCTGTGACCTTTATATCCTTGGCCTCAGTGTAAGTATACAGGCATGAAAACTGCTCTCTTCTATTGGATTAGATAAATGTGAGAGGACTACAGAGACTTCCCTCCTCACTCAGTTAAATCCTTAGGGCCTCCTTGGTCTACTTGTCCACTACCTCTGGCTTCGCTGCCTCTTAATCCCCATCCTGCTCTCCACTCCAGCCACTCTGGTCTGTTGGTTATTTCCCCACTCTTGGTCACAGTCCTTCCTACCTCAGAGCCTTTGCACTGGCTCTTTCCTCTGTGGAAATGCTCTTGCCCCAGGTGTCCACATGGCTTTAAGTCATGACTCAAAGTCACCTTCTTAAGGAAACTTTTCCTGGCCACCTTGGGCTGTCCCCATTTCAAGTACCCCTTGCCTGCTTTATTTTTTTCTCCCCAGCTAACGGAGTACACCAGCTAACGGAGTACATGTGCATGTTATTTCACTCATTTATCTGTTTTTATTATCTCTCTCCTATTAAAGTGTAAGTTCCATGAGGACAAGAATTTTGTTTAATTTTTTTGGTTATTTTTACTGCTATATCCCCAGTATCTGTTACACACTCAGGATATAATAAATAATTTGGAGAATTAATGAATATTAAATAAACCCAGCTTACTTCTTGTAAGTCATATGTAAATTGCCTCTAAAGTAGTCTGGTTAGGGTTGAGCAAAAAGTAGGTTCTATTAATATATTTTGAGTCAATTCAGTAGATAATATTGTAGAGGCTGAGGGGGAAGCAAATAAGAAGTAGATATTACCACCTTCAAGAAGATCTAAGCACCAAATCCAGCCTACTGGTGTCTGCATGTGTGTGCATATATGCACATAAAGTTTTTTTTCTTTTAGTCTGCACGTTGTTGGCCTACAAAGTGTTAATAAGTGTAAATTAGTTGCCAAATTAAAAAAAAACTATTTCATACAAAATTTGATTTCAGGCATCTGTTGAACAATTGGAGGACGGGACCAACACTAGACCTTCATGCCCATAGTTCAGCCACGTGAGTGTGAGTGGATATATACACACCAGTGGCTAATTATCATTGCATTTAAGATCTGGGTTTTCTTATACTAGGATTAAGAAAAGTAAAAAATTTGGGGTACTAATAACAGTACAAAAAGTGAGAATGACAATGGAGGCTGTGTGTTTCAAGAAAGAAGAGAAGAAAACTACTTCTTTGGGAAACTAAAGGATATTCCTAATTTTTTTTAAAAGACAGTCTCACTCTCACCCAGGCTGGAGTGCAGGTGCACTATGACAGCTCACCGCAGCCTTGAGCTCCCAGGCTCAGGTAGTCCTCTCACCTCAGCCACCAGAGTAGCTGGGACTATAGGTGCCTGCCACCATGCCCACTAATTTTTGTATTTTTTATAGACACGAGGTTTAGCCATGTTGCCCAGGCTGGTCTCAAACTCCTGGGCTCAAGCAATCCACCTGCCTCTGCCTCCCAAAGTGTTAAGATTACAGGCACCGCGCCCAGCCTGGATATTCCTGTTTATTGTATACATCATTCACCCATGTATATGACTTATGTGGCTACTATAGTTAATTTGAGTTTTCAGGCCCTCTAGAGAGATATGGCATAGATGTTTTAAAGTATGTACAAGTCAGCATTATAATTGAACAAAGCTGAATTTACACCCTATATAAGGACTGGATTGATGGTCTGAACTACGTAAAATATGAGCCTTGAGCTAGGCTTTGCAGTAGATAATATTTTTAATTGCTAAAGAAAAGATTATAAGAAAGTCATTCTCAGAAGAACTTGTGAGGGTGGTTTTTGACAACTAGCAAAACAAACCTATGGTATTCTGTGAGTTGAAAGAATATAGTGTATTGTTCTTTGAGCACGAAATATTTCTCAGATACCTACAGTGCACCAGGTGTTCCAAGTATATATAAAATTCAAAGATATGTAAAATACAACATTGCTCATAATCAGGAGATCCATTTACTTTTGACTCTTTTGCTTTTATTAATATTTGGGTATTTCTACTATGGACAATACTCTAATACAAATTTCCAGGTTAATTTATCCCATTAAGTTAATTTACCACATTAAGTTAAATGCAGTATCCATAACAATAATGTCACTCATTAATGATTGTGTCATTTTGAATAGGCCTTAATTAGTAATTACAGATTTTGTGGTGGTTTATCATGTTTTGTAATATGTTAGAGTGCACTGAATTTGCTGAACTCCAGTAGTTTAGAACTCTGAGCCATGTGAAAATACAAAGAGAAGTTCTGTACTCTAAAAAGTATTTAATCTAACTGTACGCGTAACTTCAGTATTTTACCTGAACAGATTTAGTTATTGTGGAAGTCTCGATTTCTGTCTTGTGGGCATGATTATTTGCATTACAAAAGGCTTCACCAAAATTTTTCTTTGGGAAATAGGTGCATTTCAATATGATTTTGTATTCATAATGTTCAAGAAAAGGAAATGCTTTCTTGAATCTAATTGATTTGAGCTTTTTGTTTTTTTCCCCCCATTATTCTTCAGGTTTTTTTGCCCTCCTCCTTGTGTGTATCTTATGGGCAGTGGATGGAAGAAAAAAAAAGAACAAATGGAACGCGATGGTTGTTCTGAACAAGAGTCTCAACCGTGTGCATTTATTGGGATAGGAAATAGTGACCAAGAAATGCAGCAGCTAAACTTGGAAGGAAAGGTAAATCAAGACTGCTAGTTCACCAGAAAAGGGCACCATGGTACCAGAATGTAGTTTTCATATTCATTTTTGTGGGGGAGATTTTTTTCTTTAATAACTATTAGTAACAATTTCTGGAATATATAAACCAGGACCAAAAAGTATGCCTCTCAGATCGCTTTGGTCTAGTCATTCATGAAGCCTATGCTGCTGACATTGGAAGATGGCATGCAGTAAGCTTCCCCAGCTTGCAAGCAGTTTTAGCAAATCAGATTTCTAGTGGAAGCCAGTAATAAATTTAGGAGGCTGATTGCTCATCTTCTGTTTGACAGAGGTTTGATACTCAATTCTCAACAAAAATACATTGTTCAGTAATGTTTTACTCTGCTGTTTTAATCTTAGTTTTATACTAGACATGATGATATATACATTGTGGAAAGCATTTATCTGGGTTATAAAGATCATAAATGTTTACTTGACATCAGAGATACTATAGACAAGAACAGCCACAGTTGGTTATCCTCAAATTTTAGTGCGTAGCAGGGGTTCTTTAATTAATTTTCTAGAGAAAACAATTTATCAACTAGTTCTACTAATTGTATGAATTTAGAAAGCAGTCAATCTAGATCTTTTTTTTTTCTTCCCCTGGACGGGATTTTTACTCTGTCACCCAGGTTGAAATGCAGTGGTGCAATCTTGGCTGGCTGCAGCCTCCACCTCTCAAGTAGTAGGACCGTAGGTGTGCGTCGCCATGTCCAGCTAACTTTTTTGTATTTTTTTGTAGAGACGGGGTTTCGCCATGTTAGCTAGGCTGGTCTTGAACTCCTGAGCTCAAGCAATCCACCCACTTCAGCCTCCCAAAGTGCTGGGATTATGGGTGTATGCCGCCGTGTCCAGCCAATCTATACTTTTAATATTGAAAGATAGTTTTTTATTCACTTGGGATTTAGCTATGATTTTATTTTTGCTTGCTACTGTGCTTTGGAAAATGGTTAGTTCTGATCTCAATGACTAAATGTCTTCTAAAATAGTGCATAAACAGCTGTTTCATTCGATGCATCTTTGTTGAATATTTTAGTGTTTGCTGTGTTGTAGTTGGCACTAGAGATACGGGTTGGGAGTAGTGTTGATGGAGGTGAGCTAGGGGATATGTGCTCTCAAATTCAATTTTAGTGATTTTACAGATAGTACTACAGGTCTTAATATCAACCTCCTTCAAATTTAGCTATTTGTATGTCATTATATCTTTATAGTTTTTGTAAGTAAGGTTTGTTGACTATGTATTTTAGATTAGATTTGGGATACTTATTACAATAAAAGTTGTTTCATCTTAAACCAGTCAAACTGTTTCAAATTATGACCCCTGAGCTATAGTAACGAATATATTTAAGTGGTGGGTTAATCTAATAGATCTTAGTCTTGTCTCATCTGTTTTCTTGTTACCTAGGAAATCTCAGAGTTACATGCCTCCAGGCTTCACATGTAGACATTCAGTACTATGAATGAGTGGATCAGATAGGTAGTGAGAAGCCAGGGATTCTAGCTACCTGTGTATATATAACTGTTTAATCCTACTTCATAGCTCATTTTAACCAGTTCCAGCTTCCAGTAATTTTAAGTGAGGTAATACCAAATCAACCAACCAATAGTATCACTGCTTATCTTTCGCAAGTATCACTTTGCAGCATTAGATTTGGTATTTCTTCTTCCTTTCAGGGAAATGTCTTTATTGCCTAAAGATCTTGTTTTCAAAGAGTATTTCTAGAGAGATGATTATATACCATTTTCTCTTCTAGAATTCTATTAGCTAATTGAACCTTTTAGAATAGCAAGGCAAATGTAATTTTAGTTTTATTTGCTTATTTTCTGAGTCAGTGACTTTTTCCTTCTTTTCTTTTTTTTTTCTTTTTTTTGAGACGGAGTCTCACTCTGCCACCCAGGCTGGAGTGCAGTGGCCGGATCTCAGCTCACTGCAAGCTCCGCCTCCCGGGTTTGCACCATTCTCCTGCCTCAGCCTCCCGAGTAGCTGGGACTACAGGTGCCCGCCACCTCGCCCGGCTAGTTTTTGTATTTTTTAGTAGAGACGGGGTTTCACCGTATTAGCCAGGATGGTCTCGATCTCCTGACCTCGTGATCCGCCCGTCTCAGCCTCCCAAAGTGCTGGGATTACAGGCCTGATTCCTTTTTTTCTTAATGGAATTTGAGTAGTTTGTGGTCGGTGGCCTTATAGTTTTTTAAAAATAATAGTTCCCATAAAATTATCTTGGTTATGATTTTTGTGGATTCAAACTACTCATTGTAATTAGGGATATATTTCCTTTCTTTCCAAGGAGATATATGTGTGTTTGTTTTTTTCTGAACAAAATGCAGTTCTTTTTGTGTAGGTCTTACGATCCAACCTTCTTGGTTCTTTTTTTCCTTTCTTGTTTGCCAGTATGTGTTATTTATGCTGGATTTCAGTTATTTTCTCTTTCTGATATGGATCTTACCTTTTAATTTTAATACTCAAAATTAAGCGATCTCAACAGTTTTAAGCTTTCCCATTAGAATGTAATTACCTTCATTTAGATACACATTTCACTTTTGCTTCCCATGACTGTCTGCTTTAGTACATTGATACCCATTTTCACAGACCTCATCTTATGTTGCAGAAGAATTTCATTGTTAAGCTTAATTTGACCTTCATTGCTGTCATTTTTAAGAGTATGACAGACCTGTGGGTGTAGAGGCTCACAGATGCCATCTCTGAGTGTGTTGGAGATCTTGGGTGCAAGGAGTGATGTGACTGCAAAGTACTGTTGTTTTTTTGTTGCTTTATCTTTCTTCATTTTGAGACAGGGTGCCGCCCTGTCGCCCAGGCTGGAGTGCGGTGGTGGGATCATGGCTCATTACAACCTCTGCCTCCTGGGCTCAAGCTACCCTCCCACCTCAGCCTCCTGAGTAGCTGAGACTACAGGCATGCACCACTATGCCTGGATAATTTTTGTGTTTTTTGTAGAGATGGGTTTCACCATGTTGCTCAGACTGGTCTCAACCTTCTGGACTTAAGCACTCTGCCCACCTCAGCCTCCCAAAGTGCTGGGGTTACAGGCATGAGCCACCAGCCTGGCCTGTTTTTATTTTTCTTATTACTGTGATTAGCTTTATCTTATTTTTGTCTTCTACAGAGCAAAACCTCTCAAAGCTTTTATCGAACTTTTGATTTTTAAAAACTTAATTGAATGTATAATGTTTAAGATGGCACCTAAATTTTCTTATATAGCTTTGCTATGAGAAGTACAATAAATGATTGCAGTAGTTTTGTCTGCTACCAAAGCTGTGAGTAAAATTTTAAAAATAAAAACCTATAAGTCATTAACTGTTTCCTGAGTAGCATTTGTTCTGCTTTTTAAAAGGAAGATACAGAAGACATAGTTGAAAAAACTTGTTTAGCTTGATTTTAAAGTGGAATGTTGATCTTTAAAAAAATATAATTCAGATACTTTAGATATTTATACTGTGTTTCAGCATTATTTATCTTATCTGGAAAAGGACAGTAGTTTAGATCCCTCGCTGATTCACAGGGATCAAGAGAATAGGAAAGATTTTAGAATTGTCATATATAATATAAGCAGTAGCATTTTGAAGTGTCTTTGCTGTTTGTCAAGTGCTGTATCTCTTAATCTTTTCACTTATCAGATTTTAAATTCTAGTAAACTGACATAATGCCTTGAGCATTTTCTCTAGTACCTTTAAATTCAGTTCTTTTAGTGGTACATATGAATCGCCCTTTTGTGCAGTTAACCATTTTAAAAATAGTTCTTTAGAGTAATGCTTATATAATCTCTTTCTGGTTAAGACATTTTATAATCATCCAGTTTGTCTTGCATTGTTTTCCTCAAACTTATAAGTGATTACTCTAGTGTTCAGCTATATAAAGAAAAACATTCTATGCACTGTTTTAAGAAGAACTACTGCTAAAATATTTTTACATAATTTGTTGAATTGTGATGCCTTTTTTTTTTTTTGAAGATAGTCATTGATTTTTTTAACTGTAAAGATTATTTTAAAAGTTACTGCTATAACATTGAGTGATAATTCCATGACACAGTTGTAGAGCTATGTAAAACAAGAAAATACTGTTTTTTAAAACGGTCTTTTAAAGAAGATACAATAGATGACAATGTTTGTGTTTTATAGACTTTATAAGGAAGATTTTGTACTTTTCAGAAACCAATTTCAGTAAGTTTTACAGTTGATAATTTTTGTAGTTGGTTTTATCAGCTATCCATTGGAATTGTTTTTCTTATTATTACTTAAACTATGGCCATCTGAATTGTAGGTACTACATAAACAAACAAGGTTTTGCTGCTATTAAAACTTTACTTTTCTTTCACAGAACTATTGCACAGCCAAAACATTGTACATATCTGATTCAGACAAGCGAAAGCACTTCATGTTGTCTGTAAAGATGTTCTATGGCAACAGTGATGACATTGGTGTGTTCCTCAGCAAGCGGATAAAAGTCATCTCCAAACCTTCCAAAAAGAAGCAGTCATTGAAAAATGCTGACTGTATGTATGCTTTTTTTATTTGTCCCCAATTTCTACCATGAATTAATAAGACAGACTCTTTGTTAAATTAAAAATGGCCTTTTCAATAGCCAATTAATTCTTTACTAATATTTTTGTGGCCCTGTTTATTGTCTCTCTTTTTTTAATCGTAAATCGACAGTATGTGGTCTAATGAAGCAGTTCTTAACCAGAGTTGGTTCCTTAGTGCTCCCAGGACATTTTGGGGAAATGGGAGGTTTTCTCCTTCTGTTGTTATGGTGACTGGAGGGGGTGATGTTGTTGGCTTTGGGTATCTTGACCCTATGATGCTGAATTGAATGTCCTGCAGTGTCCAAGGTAGTTCCAATTCCACAAAGAATTGATCTACCCACAGTGTCAAAAAGCACGCCTTTGAAAAACACTACTAATTAAATGGGCTTTTTGGCAGGCCTTCCTGAGAATCTAAACAAAATTTTTAATGTGGTTACTCTGGCAGAGACTGCTGTCTCATCAGCCTATTTTTAGACTACCAGAGAAGTATACTGTCTGTGTGAACTATAAATTTAACCTTCACACCCATTTTTCTTTTTTTAGCTTTTTATTATGGAGACTTTTTTTTTTTTTTTTTGAGACGGACTCTCACTCTGTCGCCCAGGCTGGAGTGCAGTGGCAGGATCTCAGCTCACTGCAACCTCCACCTCCCAGGTTCAACCAATCCTCCCTGCCTCAGCCTCCTGAGTAGCTGGGATTACAGGTGCCCACCATCATGCCCAACTGATTTTGTATTTTTTAGTAGAGATGAGGTTTCACCATGTTGGCCAGGCTGGTCTTGAACTCCTGACCTCAGGTGATCCACCCACCTCAGCCTCCCAGAGTGTTGGCATTATAGGCGTGAGCTACCACCCCTGGCTGAGACTTTCAAATTTATATAAAAGGGAGAAACCAGCTACCCAGCCTCAACAGGTTTTATCATTCTGTTTCATTATCTCCATCACCACCAACACCTCTTTGTCTTCTAATTGCTGAAGTATTTTAATGTAAATCTTACCCTATCCTTTCAACCAAAATTTCTGCAATAATGACTAATACATGCCTTTTTTTTTTTTTGAAACATCGTTATACCTAACAGTTGACAGCAGCTCTTCAGTGTCATCTAATATCCTATTTCATGTACAGATTTATCAGATTGACCCAGAATGTCTTCTTATAGTTTTTTGCTTTGTTTTGTTTTACAGTGGTTTGTTCAAACACGGGTTCAGACAAAGTCTACACATTTTAGTCTGTAATAGTTTCTTCTCACCCTGTCAAACCTTTGTTTTCCTTCTGTGTCATTTATTTGTTGAAGAAACTGGATCATTTTTCTGTTGTGGAATTCCATATTCTGGGTTTGGCTGATTACATGTTTCTCTGTTTCTCTCATTTTCCATGAACTGGTGGTTAGACATAAAGACTTTCAGAACTAGTTGGTAAAATATACATTCATTTCCTTTGGAAGTCATAATATTTGATTATCCCCTTTTTTTTTCATGTTAGGATTGATTATAGTAGTTCAGCTGTCGTTAGTCTATTCTACCCATAAAGTTCCTCAGCAAACTTTAACCTAATGGTTTTAATAGCCATCGATGATGTTTAAATCCATTTCATTAAATGCTGCAAAGAGGCAATATTCTAATTTTTTAAATTCATAACTTCTGCATTTGTTAGCTGGAGTTTTTTCTACAAAGAGGAACTTTGCCATATCAGCTATTTGCTTCAATTGTAGTATGTAATGAAAAGGTAGGATTAGTTGCTTGTTTACTCATTTGCAGAACAATGATAACATTCCTTGAAAGAGACCAGTGGGGTTTTAGAGTTTTTGTTTTGTTTGCTTTCTTTTCATTTTGTTTTATTATGAGCTCATGGGTTTTTTTTTTTTTTTTTTTTTTTGTATTGGTTATATTTTAGTCCACTCAGTCCACTAATATCACTTAGTTTTTATTATGGAAAAATTTCTAACACACTCAAGTAGACAGAATTGCATCATAAAATGAAACCTCTTATGTTCATTCTCTAACTTCAACAGTGATCTTAAATTCAACCAACCTTATCTTCATCTATACCTGTACTCCAGGCCCACTTTCTTCTGCCCCTATTTTAGTTTGATGGATATCCAATCAATGTTCAAATGTAAAATGGTCTAAAGTGTTATTTTAAAAATCAGAGTGCTTGAATCAAAATTCAAATCTACCACATACTACAGTTTATACTGTGACATGTCCTTGAGTATAATCTATGAACACCCCCCCACCCCCCACCCCTCCCACCCCCCCCGCCCCGCGCCACACACACACCAACTCTTGCAATTTATTTAAGTAAGTTGAGACATTTGGCCACTAGAGATTTCCACATACTGGATTTTGCTAATTTCATTTATTTGGTGTAGTTTAATGTATTTTCTGTAAATTGGCAGAGTCAAAAAGAAATAGAGCATGGGCACTAGTTGGAAAGACAGATTTCATTCAGTACTATTGCAACAGGGGAAAATATAACCAAGTTCCATTTCAGAATACAACAAAGACAAGTGGGGATGAAGCAGAGTGAGAGGGTCAATGGATGGAAACTTACTAAAAGGAGACATCAAAGGTAGAAGGTTTCTTTCTGACCTAACTTAGGATTTGTGCTAAAGGCAGGCCAAGATGATCATAGATCCAGAGTGGGGGATAATTTAGGAGGATTCTTGCTACAGCTGAGCTAAACAGACTGATGACAGGGCTCAAGGACGAATACTAGTTGAATGCTCGGAGCAGCCTGCTTAAAAGTTTGGTCAAGGAGAGAATCTTTAGTCTAGAATCGTGATCAGATTTAAGTTTGTTGTCCTTTGTTTCTTGTTTTCTTGCTGGAAAGCAAAACCTACTTCAAAGGTGGTGGTGTGTTCTCCTGTACTAGGAGGTATATTATGTTTGTATTCAGGCTATTTGCATTTCAAATTACATGGTTTTATATAACTGCTTTAACTTTGTGTTTGTACTGAATATTAGTTTCTTGATGACAGAGAACATATTTCACTTTCAGAATATTTTTCTGCTTACATAGATTTATTTCCAAGAAATTTCATACGGTACTTTAAGGTATTTAGAAGAAAGTAGAATTTTCTAAAATCACAGTATGCAGAGGCATTTACCATCAACTCTGATAAACATCCTTCTAGTCCGTTTTCTATGCATGTATTCTGTGTAATTGGATGAAAACTCATATTAAAAATGTATACATTTGCCTAGTGGAACCACAGCGTACAGAGTATTTTATAGTCTGCTTTTCCATTCAGTGATATTCCAGGAAAATATTTTCTTACCAGTATATTTAGATACACATCCTTTAAATAGGTCATCATTTAAATTTTTACGGTCTAACATTCATTATTTTAGAAGTAAGTTTTTCTGTAATAATCAGCACCACATTAAACATACTGTGTAGCTTTCACTTTAAAATTATTTTTATGGACATTTGATATCATTAGCTTGACATTATTAGTAACAGTTACCTTGACTTCTTTTTTTGGTGTCATCTATACTGTCTTGGAAAGTGAAAATATTTGTCAAACTGTTAAATGATAAGAAAGAATAATTATACACTGCCAAGCAGAATTTCCTCTTTTGCTCCCTCCCCACCTTTTGCTCCAATCACATAAATAAGAGCTCTTTTTTCTTTGCAGTATGCATTGCCTCAGGAACAAAGGTGGCTCTGTTTAATCGACTACGATCCCAGACAGTTAGTACCAGATACTTGCATGTAGAAGGAGGTAATTTTCATGCCAGTTCACAGCAGTGGGGAGCATTTTTTATTCATCTCTGTGAGTATAAAAATGTGCAATGAATGTTTTTAGTGTGAAATCGTTAAATTCTTTTGATGAGATATATGGATATATTAAGTTTTGTCATTTGCCTAATCATAAAATGAATTCAAAAAGGTAACAATTTGATTTCTTTTTCCACCTACTGTAGTGGATGATGATGAATCAGAAGGAGAAGAATTCACAGTCCGAGATGGCTACATCCATTATGGACAAACAGTCAAACTTGTGTGCTCAGTTACTGGCATGGCACTACCAAGATTGGTATGGCTCTACTTTTGCTTTAGTGATAATGTGAAGTAAAAATTAATTCTTTAAACAGGAAAGTCACAACATTCAAATGGAAAAACACACCTCAATTTTATGCTTTTTAATTTTAAAAGATGTGTTAGTAATCAGAGCTGTTTATAATTGACAGTTATACTGTACCTTATTTCAGAAATGCTTTAAGGTAATTAGCCAGTTTTTACAAGTACGTTCTTAATGATTTTTTCTTAAATGATTTCCAATATATTTTGGTGGCAATTTCCTTTTTAGCTGTTTATCTGAAGATGTTCAGTAGAGGGCACTATAAATTACATTTGTTTTCTTTACTAATTCAGATAATGTATTCATTTTTTTGTGGTACCTGCCATATCCCAATGTAGGACCAAGTTTTCATAAAGAAGAAATTCTTATTTCTTTTAAAATATAAGCATAATTTTTGTTAGCTTACTGTCTCACAAGAAGATAGATTTATTAAAACTTAAATAAAATTGGTGTTTCTAACTTTGGGAGAGGGGCATAGGATTTAGGGCTTTTGTTCAATAGAAGACATTGAAACTCAGCCACACATGGTGGCTCATACCTGCAATCCCAGCACTTCAACAGGTGAAGGCAGGAGAAGGAGAGGTGAGTAGCCCTGGCATCACTTGAGCTCAGGAGTTCGAGACTAGCCCTGGCAACATGGTCAGACCTTGTCTTTACCCCGCACCGCCACCCCCACCCCAAAAAAAAATTTAGCCAGGCGTGGTGGTGCACACCTGTAGTCTCAAGCAGAAGTGGGAGGATCACTTGAGCTTGGGAGGTCCTGGCTACAGTGAGCAGTGATTGTACCACTGGACTTTAGCCTGGGCAACAGAGTGAGATCCTATCTCAACAACCACTAAAAAGGAGATCTTAAACTGTAAAAACTGCTTTTGTTAGTTAAATGAAAACAAAAGTGCTCTATAGTGCCACCCCCTCCCAATTTTCCCTCTCCTTTTCTGAAACAATACAATTTATTTATATTCAAGATGAAGGGGATTTATGAGTAAGTTTCATTCAAGGTCAAACTGAAGAGGTTGGGTGAGTAGAAGAACATTTAGTATTAATATTCCTAAACATGCCTTCTATTTATCTTTTTGGTGCAATATTCCACTGGCTTTTATTTTCTGGGGCCATTTCAGCAGAGGCCGGGTTGATCTACAATTTTCTAAGCCAGTGATTCATTTCTGTGTTACTGTTTTTTTTTTGCCCTCTGTCATGATTGTACAAGGTGATTTTATTTCCCATGTCAATGCAATAAGCTAAAGACATGAAGTATAGTAATAGTAATCTGTAAAGCTTTGCAGTTGAGACAAATTGTAATAAAAAGGGTAACATTAGGGAATGAAGGGCATGAAAAACAGAGCAGGAGACAGAAGCAAGCACAAGATCTCAACCAGCATTTATTCATTTTTTTCTCTTCTCATTCATTTTCTCTGTTCCAAGGATGATGTTTGTTTGCTTTAGTGTTAAATGCTTGTACTGCAGAAGCACAATTTAGGAGGATGATTCTGATCCCCAATAATTTATAATACAAACCACTTAGAAGACAGACCCAAATTTAAAACAGTATTTTCATTTATAGTTGTTTGTAAAGTACCAGTAGTCTGCCTTACTTGAAAGTCGTCATTAATTGAAGTTTTTACACTCAAAACTGTATGGCTTTATATTAAAATGTTGCAATAAAACATTAACTTACTAGAAAAAGTTGCAGTACCATTATTAAGATGCTGATAAATAAATCTTTCTAGGGGTTTCATGACTGAGGAATTCTGACATGCAAAGTCGAGTGCCTCTCCTCATGGAGTTTACATTTTGGTAGGGTGATAAGCCAAATACCCATGTAAAGGATTTATGTAGTGATGAGAAGACAAAACAAGATAATAAAAGGATAGAGAATTGGAAGAGCGCTTAGAGAGGTCAGGGAAGTCTTTTTGAAGGCGCAGTATTTGAAGAGACCAGAATGAAGTCAAAGAACTGCCAACTGAGGGAGGAGCATTTCAGGCAAACAGAACAAGTACAGAACTGAAGGCAGGGGATGTGTGATGACTAGTAAAGAAACCAATGGAGCTGGAGCGGAGGGAGGAGAGGTCAAGTGGCAAGAACTAGGCAAGATCTTGTAGGATCCCTCTCTGTATCTAGGGTTAGGACTTCATATTATCTCCCTATGTTAGAAGGCCACTGGAGGGTTTTAAACATAACGGCCCATTTTTGTTTAGAAGCATACGTCTGGCTGCTGGATGAAGAAGAGAGCATAGTGATGTGGCCGTGGAAGCAGAGAGACAGGTGCTTGGATTATTGTCGTAATTGAGGCAGGAGTTGATAGTATCTTAGACCCAGGATCATAGTAGTAAGGTGTTGAGGGGTGACAGATTAGTTTGAAAGTGGACCTGACGGAATTTGCTGGGAGATTGGATGGTTGGATATGAGAAAAAGCAAGGCATTAAGGATAACTCAAGGTTTTTGGATTGAGTGAATGTTGGTGCCATTTATTGATCTAGGTGAGTTGGGGAAGGATCAAGTTTAGGAGGAAATCAAAAAATCTATTTTTGATATGGTAAGCTTGAGATGCCTGTTAGACATCATAAGTGGAAATGTTGAATAGGTAGTTAAGTGTACATACAAGTTGAATGCAGGAGAGAAGATAAGTCTGGAGATAATTAATTTAGGAGTTGTCAACCTTTAAATTTTAAACAGTATAGATTATAAAGAGCGGAAAAGAGGGCTGAGAACTCGCCTCTGGGCACTCTAAAGGTCAGTTGGAGCAGGTGTGGTTCTGAAGGCAAAATGTGTTAAGAGCTTCTGAGAAAATGAACTAAAATGTGGACAGAAAAGTGTCATGAGATACATCTGTCTGGAAATCCTTGGTGGCTTTGAAAAGCAGTTGTAGTGGAGTCTTTGAGATAAAAGGGGAGAGACTGTAGGAGATTAGACAGTGAGGAAGAGGCATTTGCAGAGAAACAGGTAGTGAGAGGGACAGGCATGTAGTCAGGGTTTTCTTTACTTTTGATTTTGAGATGAGCGATAGTTATGTTTGTATGTTGTTGGAAGTGATGGATAGAAAAGGAAACTAAGAGTAAAAGTTCTGTGTCCAATCTTGCTCTTCATCATCATCATCTCCTTAGCCATTAATTCTAGGTGTCAAGTGTCATATAGGGTTTGATAGTATTATCTTTCAGATATTCATGTGTTTTGTGGACTAGTTGGATTATAAGATTTAGAGATCATTTGGACAGGCAGCCAGCCCTGGGATCAGGACATATTCTGGTCCTTCAGCTACTAAACTGGTAATTTTTAGCAATTTATCTGACCTTTCTAAGTCCATTTTGTAATCTATAAAATGAGTTTAATTTTGTTATGTTTTTAAATACGTAAGTTTTGGATAATGGATATAAGATGTTTGCACTGACAGTAGCCTTCTAGAGATTTTTCCGTTTGATGTTGGAATATTTGTCATTTTATGCATATTATTGGAAAATATCATCAGAACTTGCTATTCAAAATATGGTCTGTAGGCCAGCAGTATTAACATCGCCTGGGATTTTGTTAGAAATGCAGCATATCAGGCCCAACAAGGGTCCTGCTAGATGAGAACCTGTGTTTTTCACAAGAACCCCAGCTCATTTCAGTGGGCATTAATGTTTGAAAAGTACTGACCTAGAAAACAAGTGCCTGCCTGCCTGATTTTTTTTTTTTTTTAGATGTTCAGGGAAGAGGGTAACAATTTCTATATTCTGACCTGCTTGCAATCTAAAAGTGTTTTTTATTCCTAGTCCTTTTGTTTGTGAATGTTTTTATACATGTAGGCGTATGACAAATAACTGATGTATTATTATACAGTATATAACTTCTATGTACTTTTGATGTTGTACACAAGGAAAATCCTTTCCATGTATTGATGATCTTTTATTTCTTAATTGTCAAATATAGATAATTAGGAAAGTTGATAAGCAGACCGCATTATTGGATGCAGATGATCCTGTGTCACAACTCCATAAATGTGCATTTTACCTTAAGGATACAGAAAGAATGTACTTGTGCCTTTCTCAAGAAAGAATAATTCAATTTCAGGTATGTTTTTAAATTACTGGTGAAATCTAAAATATACAAACTGTGAGGTTAGCATCTTGCAAAAATATGAAATTTTCATTTGCTGTTAATTATATACAAATACATGAAGCTATACACAGATAGGGATCTCAGGTATGAGCATCCTTAACACACAATCCTCAGACATGCAAGCAATCCTTCCTCAAGGAAGAACTCAAAATTATGAAAACGTTCTCAGAGAAAGAGTTAACATCTAGTTCTAG
Organism: Theropithecus gelada; assembly: GCF_003255815.1. Classification (NCBI taxonomy): domain Eukaryota; kingdom Metazoa; phylum Chordata; class Mammalia; order Primates; family Cercopithecidae; genus Theropithecus; species Theropithecus gelada. Next base: position 25,307,757 of record NC_037672.1, read on the forward strand.
GGTTCTTAATTGACGAACAAAGAGCCCCTCAGGATATCCAAAAATAGATTTTCAGTGCTCATTGAATCTTCTGAAATTGTGTGCAAACATTTTATAGACGAAGCATTTTTCTGGGTGAAGGCTCAAAATCTCATCAGATTTACATCGTGGTTTCCCAAGATAGTAACGATGACATGCTTTAAAAGCTAATGTTTTACATTTACTCAGAAGGCTTTCATGAGGTTATGACATGGGCAGATGATTTAATAAGATAGTCACAGTTTCATGTGAAACTCCTTTCCAGAGAGATGGCCACACACACACTGATGGGCATGCTGAGTCCCTGGTCTAGGTGTGTTAAGGAAGGGGTAGGTGCTTTGCCTTCCCATCTTGATTCCCTCCTATGGAACGTGCATAAGCTTCTAGCTGTTGCCTAAGCATGAGGACCCCCATTCTCTTTCTTAGGAGTTCCCGAAGAGTTTTAAACAGCCATTTACATCACAGATATTGATCTGCTATTAATGAAATTTGTACCTGCATTCGTGTACTCATGGTTGCTCTGAAAGTTATTATTATTTAATATGTCACTGAAATAGTTTGTATTATAAGAAAAACTGCTGTCTGTGGGGTTTCTGTATTAGTATTCTGTTTGTGTTTATGTAGGGATGGGCAAAGTACCATGCTTTAGAAAGTTTATAAGTTTTTACTGAATTCTCTTAACTCTTGTCTGAGTTAAGAGATGCAAACTGTATAAAACTGTATGCAAACTGTATAAAACTTAGTTTCTAAACTTCTTTCTTTATTAGGCCACTCCATGTCCAAAAGAACCAAATAAAGAGATGATAAATGATGGCGCTTCCTGGACAATCATTAGCACAGATAAGGCAGAGTATACATTTTACGAGGGAATGGGCCCTGTCCTTGCCCCAGTCACACCTGTGCCTGTCGTAGAGAGCCTTCAGGTGAGACTGCCTAGTCTAAGTTGGCCTTTAGCTCTTTGCAGCTACTCTCAGCTATGACTTGGCATCATTTCATTTCATGGGAGTTTTGATTTTTCTCCAATTGTGTGATTTGGGGATTTTTATATTCACCATTTGTTGATTTTTAAAAAAACAAAATTAGGAGGAGCGTATTTGCCAGAAAATTTAAATTTAAATAAACTTGTGTGTTATCTTGAAATGTTTTTAGCTAGCTTTGTAATAAAAAACATTTTAATTGCCCTTTTTTTTAAACAAATGGAAGTTGAATGAGAATCTAATTTGTGTACTTTAATGAAAAATGAAAAGTTTTCTCAGTGTTGTGATTTTCTATGAATTGCAGTTGAATGGCGGTGGGGACGTAGCAATGCTTGAACTTACAGGACAGAATTTCACTCCAAATTTACGAGTGTGGTTTGGGGATGTAGAAGCTGAAACTATGTACAGGTACTTGATAAAACTTTTTACATCATCCAGAGGTTGTGAGGGGTGTGGGTACAGGAGATTCTTTCCTGGCATTGATTGTAATGTATTAAACAACCTTGTCTTAAGTCTCATTTTTAACATGTACTTTGCTTTTTAAAGTGCTTTTAAGTGATTTATATTTCCTCCTCAGGTGTGGAGAGAGTATGCTCTGTGTCGTCCCAGACATTTCTGCATTCCGAGAAGGTTGGAGATGGGTCCGGCAACCAGTCCAGGTTCCAGTAACTTTGGTCCGAAATGATGGAATCATTTATTCCACCAGCCTTACCTTTACCTACACACCAGAACCAGGGCCGCGGCCACATTGCAGTGCAGCAGGAGCAATCCTTCGAGCCAATTCAAGCCAGGTGCCCCCTAATGAATCAAACACAAACAGCGAGGGAAGTTACACAAACGCCAGCACAAATTCAACCAGTGTCACATCATCTACAGCCACAGTGGTATCCTAACTACCGTCTTTTTGCTAGGACTTAAACTGACTTGAGTGTGGCAAAAAGTCAAAAAAGGAGAAAAAATGAACAATCTTTTGTGGTTTCTTAGGAACTTTTCATACCAGGTGATACTATTCAAAAACCCCGTTATCTCTCTGCAAGTGCTGATTTGAAATGCAGAAGCCACAGTTTAAAAAAAAAAAAAAAAAAAAAAGTCAAAATGTACAAACTATTGGAAATCAAGTTTTTCAGCTGTTTGATTGGTTGGTTGGTTGGTTTTTGTTTGGTTTTGTTTAAATGGGCAAGAAGTAAATAATGTGGCTGGAATACAAGTTGAACAAACTAGAAGACACAAATCTAACACAGTTTTTATGGACCAAGGAACTTGTATATTGTATAAGCTTTAGTAAAAGGTACATTTTCACCATACCTTTTTTTATATCACGGTATTATAGTACACCTTGTTACCAAATAGGTTGTTCTCTTCCCCACTTACCTTTGAGCTTTTGCTCTAAAATACATTCAGGTTCCAAGCCTGACCATGCTTGTTTAATCTAATTGTCATACTCTTCCAGGTTTTTTTTTTGGTCTAGGCTGGAACTTTTTTCTTTTATTTTCAGCTGAAGTCTTATGACTTTTCGTGAGTCAAAACTGTTTGGATTTCAGCAAGTCAAATCTTGTAAAGGCCTATGTATTTTTTTTTAAGATTATATGAAGTCTGTGCAAAAGCTTTAAAAAAAAAATGCCTCTGCCTTGCCTGCAATACATGCAATGTATGTTAACTTAGTCTCTCTTCTCAGACACTGTTGGTAGTAATTTTTGTGTGTTCCTTTTTTTTTTTTTTTTAAATGGACTTATAGTGGTTATCCAAGAGGTTCTAACATTCACATGCAATTTGGTGTGGCCATTTAGCTATTAATGAGTTAATGGCACAGAACATGTTGATATTTGAAGTGTTTTCTCCCCTTTTCCCATAACGTAAATACATAATGTGTGTTCCAGGATTTGTTCAGGTTTTTCCCCCCTCCTAATCTTGTACATAACTTGTATTATGTGTAAGTTAAACATTTTATTTTGAACTTGGAATGTTCCCAGTGATTTCATTCAGCAGGGTATTTTCTGCCTTGTTGGCAAGTGACAAAAAATATGGGAAGTATTTGCTACCAGTTGGTAGATGGTGCCCTTATGGTAGAATGAGGAAAATGTCAGCAAAAGCATGTTTTATTATCTTTACTTTTTTGGGGGGGTGTTGAAGGGGGTAGCTAGCCAGAACATCATTGTAATCTTAAAACATAAGATGCTTTTATTAGATGATCAACTAAAATAGCTGGAAGACAGTACTTTAGAAACAGATAGTTGTAAGATTATAAAATGCAAATGTAACTTATGTTTTCATTTTTTTCTCTGCCTTTTTTGTTTGTTTTCTCTTTTCCAGTACTGAGCATCTCCACAAACATCTCCTAACTCAGAAAATGTTTCTTTTCTTTTCAGTTGAGATTTGGTTGCATTCAGGGTTGTATGTTGGCCTTGCATGCTAAACCCGCCAGTTTTACCTTGCTTTCATTCCTGAACTTTGGTTATGCTTTTGTTTGGTTTCTTCGAAATTGCAGCAGACTCATTGGGCTACATTTAGTACAGGAATCACATATGTAATGTTATACAACACAGTCTAGTAATACAATCATCCCTGTTAGAGTAAAAACTACCTCTAGATTGTGGTAAGCTTTTACTGTCCCATAAAACAGGAGCCACAGTACCTTATGAATGCAAAACTGTAACTTCCTACAGTGTTTCCCTACAGAACATTGTCTTTCTGGTGTCCTGGGCTGTTTTGAAAAAGTTTCCATTAATAGACTTTTTAGAAATTATTATTAGTAGCATTTTTTTTTTCAGCTTCGCTGTCTTCATCACTCACTCTATGCTCAGACTATGCCACTGTAAATATTCTTCCTAACATCTTTAAATCGCCTTTTCCTCAGTTTTCAAGGGGAAAGTCATTTGTAAAGCACGTTAGGTGATTAAATCAGTTATTGCAGTTTTCTCTTACTGCAAGCCTTTTTAATCACCCCCAGGCTGCATTTTATTCTGTATCGGCTTTTTTCTTCAAATCTGCTCCAGTCACTCACATCTCTCTTATAAGCTAATCCTGCCTCACACCTTAAATCTGTTTCAGTGATCAAGGGCAGAACTCATTGTGGCCTTATCTTTCTTTGTTCTAACTGTTCACCGTCTCTTTCTTACAGACCGCTTATTTCTGAGTAATAGTTATTCCTCTCTGTGGAGTCATGGCAGGAGTCATTACACAGTGCTTTTGTTCAGAGCATGGACATGTTTCTAGTGCTGCTTTGCTTTAACGGCCACAAGTTTCCTCCACTTCCTAGGTTTGGTATTTAGTTAAGGAATCATATTAAATTAACCAATAACAAAAGAGATACTTTTGAAGAACAAACTATTCCTTACCCATTTTTGTAGCTCAAAAATAATTTTTCAAGTTCATGACTTTGTTAAAATGAACTTGTGCTTTTTTAACAAACGTTTGTTTTATTTTTATTGTTTCTTTCCTTAAGATGATTGAAATATTATACTGTAAACCCTTTTCTCTCTCTCTCTCCCTCTCTCTTTTTTTGAAAAGTCCAAGAATCTACTTTTACAGGCATTTTTCCCCACCTATTTTTGGCCATTCTTATACCACAGACTAAAAAGTGAAACGATTTGTCCATTGTAGCTTTTTGTTTATCAGTGGTTTTTTTGTCAGCTGCTTAAATTTTTTCTTTCATGGTTTTGTGAATCATTTTCAGTATGATAATTTATAGGAACCTTGTCCTCTGGTTATAGTAGACTGTGTCCCCTCCTCCAGTGATGGCATTATTAGACATGCTGATCATTTACCCGCAGAAAGACTCTCTTCTTAGAATGGTGAGTGCTTCAGTTATAGTATGTTTGAATTTTTAAAAATTCTGTTTTAGAAATGTATCTTATGCTTTCATGACTTTATGCAATTTCTAAACATACACATAGAAGCTGAGTCTCTGATCCAATATGTTTTTATTTGTTCCATTTAATTTATCACATAGATTGAGAAGGCAAGCTAAAAGCTTTAAAAATGCCCTTTATATTTTGAGTGATTTCAGAGTTGAACACTAGTATGCTATCTAAATTTGCTGCTCATTTCTTTAAACTGTGGCAATTAAAGGCATTCTTATACATGACTTAATCGTGAAATGTTTGTCACTTTTACTGCACAGACTTATCTGCAATCATAACTGGTTAGTTTTTTTTGTTTTGTTGTTTTTAATGAAACTGGTACCATCTGTGCTTTCACAAAAAACTTCCAATGCCGTTTTTGAGAACTAACCTAACTAGTCATGCTAACCAGAAAATCCACTGGGGAGGAGGTTCCTTTTGAAACAAAATGCTGTTCAGTTAGTAACCAAGTTACTTTGATTTCAAAAGCAGCTGTGTTTCTGATGAGTACTGAACAAATGTGTGTAATTTTCTGTGCCAGACTTACACTTTGTTTTCAAGCACTGCAATGTGGGATGGATGGTTAGAAACAATAATATATTAGGGTTTCTGTTTAACCCTTTCAGGACTGAACTGTATCTCCTTTTGTTAATTTCCCCGTGTCGTGATAAATGTTTGCCAGCATTCAGTACTGTGTTGGTCCAGATGTAGGTTTATATGCTCATTTTTAGCTTATTTCTTGTACCTTGCAGCATGCTCTACGCATTCAGTCCTTAAGGGGTTTATCTTACAAACTGTGCGCCTGTAAGGTTTATTAGCAATAAGATAGAAAATCGAGCAAGTTTATACCATAATTTTGTAGAAAAAAAAGAATCTGCTCAGTTCCATATTTCATCCATGAAAAACTTGCAATATGAGCAGTTTCAAGGAATAAATAAAAAGGAAATGTAAACCATTGTAAAAGTCTTCTGTCGAATGTGCCTGATGCATGTATTATCGTCTTTGATTTCAGAATACTTCATAAAGATAAAATTAAATTCTATATTATAGTTGGTGTATTTACAATCTTACCATGTATATCACATCAAAGTGATAGCTCTACTAATTTAATTTCCATGTCAATGTTTTTAACTATGTAGTGCTTTAAAGAGATTTTTTTCCCCCATGTAAATGGTGAAATGGGCTTTGTCACTCAAGGGGCATCTCTCGAATCAGAATCATTTAAAGCTGATTTCAACAAAATTGGAGAATATTATTTAGCAATAACTTGCTTTTCCAATATAAGATGGTCATTTTGTCTGGTATAGGAAGGAACACATAATAGTTTGTCTTTCAGGGGATGGGGAGGGGGGTCCTAGAAGTGGGGATAGTATTCTTTAATATGAAACAAAGGTAAATGGGGAAGTTACATAAGGTTTTTTTTTTGTTTGTTTTTGTTTTTGTTTTTTTGGACAGAGTCTTGCTCTGTCGCCCCTGAGCTGGAGTGCAGTGGCACAGTGTTGGCTCACCGCAACCTCTGCCTCCCGAGTTCAAGTGATTCTTCTGCCTCAACCACCCCAGGAGGTGGGATTACAGGCATGCGTCACTGCAGCTGGCTAATTTTTGTATTTTTAGTAGAGACAGGGTTTCACCATGTTGACCAGGCTAGTCTTGAACTCCTGACCTCAGGTGATCCGCATGCCTCTGTCTCCCAAAGTGCTGGGATTACAGGCATGAGCCACCATGCCCAGCCCATAATTTTTAAATCATAGCAAGTTCAGTTGTTATTGACCTGCCCAAAGAAAGAATCTAAGTTATGAGGATTTTGCAAAAGACATCTTGCTATATACTCATTGTTAAGTTAGAAACAAACATGTAGTTGGGGTTTGAATTGTGAGGCCTCCAGAGGTTAAGATTGCTAGTGAGTCACTTGATTTAGAATTTAGAATAATCTTGTATTCCTTGCTGTAAGTACTGCATGGTTACTTTAATCTTACAAAAAATAACGTGAAATATATTGGTTTTTTTGGGTCATTGAACCCCTAGATGGCCACCAGTTATGATGATGTGCAAGCCAATTTAGTTTCCAAATCTAATGAATCGGCGCAGAGTGAAGTTTCCCCTCTAAAATAACAACAGCAGCAACAAACTGGAAAGATACACTAAAAAGGAAACCCTAACAGAAAGTTTGATACTAGAAAACATTTAAGGAAGACAGATGAAGCTGTTGTATATAAAGTACAAATGAGACCATTTCATCAAAGAGGTCGAGCTATAAGCCTAAAGCCCTGTCAGGACCTATAAGACTGGACAGTTATGCTCGTGGTTCTTTGTGTTCAGAGTAAGGCTGTCCATATGCCTGGCACATAGGTATTCAACAGAGTTAGGTGAAGCTGTAACGTTCACCTATATAGAACTCAGGACTAATCTTGGTTTATAGAAAATGCAGGTAAATATTCTTTAATACAGAAAAATGAAAAGATTGTAACTAGTTTCTTGTAAGAAGCATACTAAATGCAAATGGGTTATTTTATAACTATTGGAATTTACATGCTGTTTTGCTTTGAGGGAGGGACTTTAAATTCTGATGTTCTATGGAAATTTTTTAAAAAGGTAAGTATGAGGTGTAGGTATATCTACCATTAAGCTTTTCATCTCCTTCCAGTCCACTGTCCTGTCATTCAGTGCATGTGAGCATATAGGTCAGTCAGTTTCTTGCTTCTTTACCTGTTTGATAATTTTTACCAGTGCTAGGCAGAGGCGGGGTGCTCATATTTACTTGCATTTCAAACTATCTAGAAACACTCCCCCACCTTCATCATATAAAGGAGTAAGGAGTGTGACTAGGTTACTCCTGTAGTGGCCTGGAGCTGGCTCTGGCAGCTTTTCTTTTCTCCTAGAACTTTTTCCTCCCTTCTAGGCTGCCCTCCCCTTTATTCTTCCTCACTACACAACTCAAAAATCAGGGCTTCTGGTTTTCTTCTGCTTGTTAAACCTTCATGACTGAATTCTTATTGTGGTGGTCAGATATTTATATTTAGATGATGATACAAAGAAAAGTCTGGGGGAAAAAATATGACCCCTTTGCTCTAACATTCTTAGTTCCCCTGGCCAAGTCTCACACTTGAATATGCGCTAGATTACACAAAGCTAGGGAGAGTGATCATGGATACCTTAAAGCAAGCTTGTCCAACCCACGGCCCAGGATGGCTTTGAATGTGGCCCAACACAAATTTGTCAACTTTATTAAAACTTGAGATTTTTTTGCGATTTTTTTTTTTTTTTTGGAACTGTCATTAGCGTTAATGTATTCTGTGTATGGCCCAAGACAATTCTTGCAGTGTGGTCCAGGGAAGCCTAAAGATTGGACACTCCTGTCTTAAAGCATTTTTTCATCTTGAAGGTAATGGATCTTCATCTATAAATAGAGCTAATAGTCATTTCTAACTTCAGGTTAGACCTCATGTTTCTGGACCTCACATTGGCTTTAGGAAGACCCAAACTCAGAGGACCAGAGTATGAAATCGTGGCAGAGATTTATGCTCAAATCATAAACACCATCCTGCCATTGATTATCATCTGGTGGCTGATTCTGCAGCTCTCCATTGCTAATTTGTTTCATTTAAGTGGGGGGAAATGATGCATAGTTAGGAGAGGACACAAAAAGCTCCTTTCTGTCCTGCCCATCCAGCCCTAGTTTAGCTTCAACGCCCAAGTATCTGCTTTGGCTGTCCTCAGGTTTAGAGATCATTTTGTCTTGGTTTTTCCAGGAGCAACAGGAGCTCAGTGCTGAGGCCTGATTTTTGCTTGTTCTTTCAAGAAAACAGTGATAATGTTGTTTCGCATTTAATACTTCAGAGGTTTAAAAATGTAGACCTTCAGTATGATAGCTGTTATTGGACATTTCAAAATATTTTCCATCTTAGTTTTGTCCTGCAGTTTGGAAATCTTTTATCATAGGAGTGGCTTATCTAGGGGACTAGAATGTGTTCCCTCTTTTCTATCTTTAAATACCTGATCAGGATTCCATTTTGCAGGTGAGAATAACGGTCAGTGAGCCTGGGTCACTTGCCTCTCCCTGTACACTTTGAAGCATCAGTTAAAAGGAACCTCTAGAGGCTGTTTAGTTTCTCTGTTGAGAGGCCTGGAGGTTGCTGGAATGGGAGAAGAGATGCCAGACAGCCGTTCTAGAGGACTGCAAGCAATAGGTTCAATAATAAACTATCTTCTATTTGCTAAGGGCTTTATATGAAATATTTCTTACTCCTCAAATTCTGATTAGCTAATAATACACTGGGAAGCTTTTGGAAAGGATGCCCAGGTCCTGAGGCACAAAGCCCCTCCCATCTTTAGCTTGCAGTCTTCTCTAGAAATGTCCCTTCCACGGGCAGGCATTGCTGCTTTTCTTCCCACTGTGACTCCGGGTTGCTGAGAGACTTCTGGCAGGCTCCGCTGGCCACTGGGCAGAGAAAAAACTTGCAAGCTCCCATCGGCCTTGTTTGGCCATGTGAACGGAGGATCAAAGTGAACTGGTTTGCGAGGAGGAGAATGAAGGAGACACTCCACAAGAAGTGGGAGCATTCCCAGCGCCAATTCCTTCTGAGACTCCACTGTCTTTCCTTCCTCGTGGAGGAACCTTCCACTGACATTTGCTAAGATACTTGGCCTCTGCTTTTTTGTTGTTGTTGTTTTTGAGACATAGTCTCACCCTGTCACCCAGATTGGAGTGCAATGGCATAATCGCAGCTCACTGCAACCTCTGCCCCCCAGGTTCGAGTGATTCTTCTGCCTCAGCATCCCAAGAGCTGGGGAATTACAGGTATGTGCCACCACGCCTGGCTAATTTTTGTATTTTTTTTAGTAGAGAGAGGGTTTTGCCATGTTTACCAGGCTGGTCTCAAGCTCCTGACCTCAAGTGATCTGCCTGCCTTGGACTCCCAAAGTGCCAGGACTATAGGCATGAGCCACTGCACTCAGCCTTTTCTTTGTTGTTTTGAGACAGGGTCTTGCTCTGTTGCCCAGGCTAGAGTGCACATCTGGCACAAACATGGCTCACTGCAGGCTCAACCTCCTGGTCCCAAGAGACCCTCCCACCTCTCCCACCTGAATAGCTGGGACCACAGGTGTGCCTCACCATACCTGACTAATTGTTTTGTATCTTTTGTAGAGATAGGGTTTCTCCATGTTGCCCAGGCTGGTCTTGAACTCCTGGGCTCAAGCAATCTGCCCACCTCGGTCTCCCAAAGTGCTGGGATTATGGGTGTGAGCCACCACGCCTGGCCTGTTAGCCTCTGTCTTTGACAAGGTATTAATAACTCTCTGCTCAATTAGTTAATGTAGCTTCTCCACAGCCAGAAACTGTGGATGTGGCAATAAATAAAGGCCTGCTACATGGAGCTTTCCTTCTAGTGGAGAGAGGCAAGAAACAGTATGGATGCATGTTTACCTATCAGAGGGCTCAGAGATAGATAGAATCTGACCATCAAAGGACCTTAGCAGCATCCAGGGCGAGAATTATGTCCTAAAGGTATTGATATGTGATGTGCAGCATACCTCTGATGTCACTGTTTATTGCAGTGGGGTTGCTGTGCACACATCACAATAAGGTGAAGCTGGTTAAGTAACTTAAGTTTGGCCCAGCTGTCTTTCTCTGGGTCTGTTTCAGCCACCTTGAGGTAACTAACCCCTGGGTATACCATTCATCAGGGTAGAATGACCCCTGTGAACTGTAGGGATCAAGAGAGGAGTAAGGGAAAAGGAAAGCCCACCAGACACTGACACAGCCAACTGTGACTCTGGGATTCCTGTATGCCAAGAAGGCGCTACTTACAGGATCTCCAAGGACTTTCTGATAGAGAACCCCACCTTGGAGCAGAGTCAGACAAGTTAGAGGCAGGGACAGAGGAGCCAGGCTGACGAAAGGCAAGGGAACTCGCAGATGGGCTGAGGAAGGAGCCTCACTGTCACTCTTGGTTTGATTCAGGAGTGACCTGTGTCCAACACAGAATGCAACTAGATGAGCAGCGGGAAGTCTGAAGTGGGAGGTAGGTGGAAGGAGGAGCAAGCTGGGGGGTGGGAGAGGAAATCAAGAGTTTTCGCTATGCTCATTTTGAGATGCCTGTTAGACTTCAAGTAGATGCCTGTTAAAATGACAAGTAGGCAGTTGGATCTCCATGTCTGGAGTTTGGGGCGACGTCTGTGCTGGATAGGAACATTTAGGAGTCAGTCACTTGGACATGATATTTGAAGCCATCATCCTGATGAGATCACTAAGGGAGGGGTATAGGGAGAAGAGAGGAGCCCCAGGGGAGGGTGTGAGATACCAAGTCTGACTCTCAGGTCTTCAGTGTGACTCCCAAAATTCAGCATTTTCCAGCAAGCTCCCAGGTGACACCGATGCTGCTGGTCAAAAGGAGCTTAGTGTGTCCCTAGACAGAAGTGAGAGTGATTGACAAGAAGTGAAAGAGTGGCTTTGCTCCATGAAAGTAATTATTTTTAGTGATTGTTATGGTTTTCCAAATAACTGTTAACAGTCATTTTGAAAAAAACATAGTTAAAATTTCTCCTTATCCTTGAGAAGGCCCATATAACAAATTAACAAATGGGCTAGTCAGATAATGTGATAATGTGTCCCGTCCAAAAGCCAAAATGTTTACATGCAACTGTAGTCACGATACAGAGGCCTGCATTACCTAACCGTGCACATAAACCTCAGAGCCTTTTGACATCCTAGGTGAAATTGCTACATGCAGAAGTTAGAGGACTGTTGGGCAGCTCCCGAGTTTTAAAAACCTTTGGTTTGGGGGAAAAGAAACACCTCAGTTTTAATTGGGTTCCCCTACTCATGAGAGCAAATTCAGAGAGGCTAAATTATCTCAAAAACCTAAAGAGGCATCTGTGCTGAGATTCACAGACGAGACAATCCTGATAGCTGTGTCTCCTCACTCTGGCCAGGCATATTTATAGAGAAGCCTTCCTGTGGCCTGGCTCTGGAAGAGCCATACTTTCTTTTCCACACTGTGATTCGAGATCTAAATGACACCAACAAAGACACAGGTGCCTTCTAGGGAGGGGATTGTAGATGCAAGGTGAGCAGAGAGAAGCAAAGTAGAGGGAGAGATCCCAGAAATGTGGAGGTCCCAAAGACGGATTGTCAGAAGATAATTGAGATGTGCACTCCCCTCACTAATGAGAGCTGGAACACACACGTGTGTGGGTGTGCATCCCCACTACCACTACACACTGCAAATCTCCTTCTCTGAAAATGTTTCAGCAAAACCAAGGAGTCTCTTTTGGGAATGTGATGCTTAACATTTTCTGTCGTGTGATTTGAACACCAGCCAAAGGTGTGCAAAGAGCAGAGCTTCGGGCACAGTTACTGGAGTTTGACTCATCGTGGACAAGTGGAGAGAAAGACGACTTTGTAGGCGCCAGAGCCCAGGCAAACTTGGGGCTTTGCTTTCGTTTTCTGTGTTTGTTTTAACATTTGTAATAAATGTGGAGATATTTTAAAAGATTGAAAGTAGCATGTTAGGGCATATGAAATACTTTGTTTTCTGAGATGTAAAAAGAAATGCAAACTCACATTTTGTTAACTAGGTGCAGATCACTTTGTTATAGCGTTGCCTGAAATATTGCACATCGTAGGCTTTAACGCACTGGACACAGCTGATCACTCTCTCATGTTTGAAACTCTTTTCACTTGGCTTCCTGGACACCAATCTTTCAGGCTGCTCTTTCTCAGTCCGCCTTGCTGGTTCCTTCTCACCTACCCAACCTCTGCATCTTGGACAGTTCCACAACAAAGTCCCATCCCCTGACTTATGTAAACACAAAATAATGCTATGTGATTTTCTTCTCTGAAAGTATTACAAATCCCACCCCCTTTCTATATTGATGGAAATTATCTAAAATGATTTAGGAAATGGACCATCTATCCTTCCAGTTACTGGGAAGTCCTACCTACTTCCTTTAACCTAATAAAATCACCAAAGTGATGGTGCTCCCCAACTGTGTTCCTCCCATGGTGACCTCTACCTGTCTCACATTGAAACACCAGCTATATGGAAATGACTTCATAATTCATAGTTCCTGCCCAGACTTCTCACTTGAACTCCAGAAATGTAGATATAACTGCTTGTTTGACATCTGAAGGCTATAGGCATTCCAATCTAAAACTAACTCATTATTTCCTTCCCCTTGCCTCCACCTAATCCCACCATACCCAGCCAGCCTTCCCCTTGGGTAAATAATGCCTCATTCTTCCAATTGTTCAGAGGAGAACTATGAAGGCAGCCTTGATTTGGTTCTCTCTCTCACATCCCACATCCAGCCATTGAGTCCTTCAAAACATACTCAGACCCCAGGTACTTCTCATCACCTCCACCACTACCACTGTGGGCCAAGCCACCATGGTCTCACATTGATTATTACAGTATCTTTCTAAGAATTTTCAGAGAATTGGTCTGAATAGTTGCTAAGATGGGAGAATTGGTCCATGAGAAACCCGTCTGGGCTTGCTGACTGGCACTGGTCCAAAACTGCTCCTGCAACTTCATCTCTTCCCATCTTAGTCTCTTCAGACCAATTATCTGAAAATATGTCCCTTTGCTGCATAAAGGCCTCCATAGACTTTCTGTTTTGCTCACCAAGATCATCCTCATGCCTCTTACCTCTGCCTTCCTACTTCTCAGTCCTCCTCTTTTGCCCCCCTCCCTGGGTTCACTGTACTGCCAACACACTGATTTAACTCATTGAACTCTCTCACCTTGCTCTCACCTCAAGGCCTTAGCACTTGGTGTGACTTATGCCTGGAACACTTTTTCATCTGTCCTTCCTGAAGGTTATTTACATAGATGTGCAAAATTATATTTCTACTCCCGTCACTTAATTTACCCTTGACCTGCTTTTTCTTCACAGCACTTATCACTTGACATTTTGTGTAATCACTTGGCCACTTGTTTATTTCTGCCTCCTCCTACCAGCATGAAAACTCCTTGAGACTAGGGACTTTGTTCTTCACTGTGTCCCCAGACCCTAGCACAGTGCCTAGCACATGTTTGATGCTCAATAAATATTTGCCAAATGGATGACTGTTTTCGGGATGGTGTGGCCAATCTATCTTGACAATCCAGATCCCTGCTTTAATTCAGAAGCTTGATAAAGAACAACATACCCTAGAACACGGCAGTGACAGAAGTGTCTGGAAGTGACAGCAACTACCCAAAACCAGAGATCCAACACAGAGACAACAGAAACATCGGGATCGAAGAGATTCTTGAGATTGTAAAAATCCCAAGAATATGGGATTGTAAAAAATCTATCATCTTACTGCTATGACAGATGAAGATTTTGCTTGCCTGTACCTTGTGGCTATTCCTCTCTTCCTTTCCTCCAAACATACTTGTAGATACAAGATAGTTTTCACTTAAATTATTGATGAGTGCTTACATTATGCTTATGTTTTACGGTTCGTTCTTGAGAGTATACAATAACATGTAGAGTATACTATGTTTCTTTTTTGTACAACTGTTTGTTTTTCTTGGAATTAATTAGTTCATCATCTTCCCCTACTCAGTTTTCTATGCACCTAGTCTTTATTTTTGAATGGTCCATCAGTTTCATTAATTCTAAGTTTCTAGTATCCACCAGGAACTGTTCCTGGCACTAGAGATCAGCACTGAACAAATTACAAAATCTCTGTCCTTATGGAGCTGATACTTGGTTAAATTCCTATCAGTTATTTTCCAAATACTTGGACATATCAAATAATCATTAATTTATTTTTTTTATCTTAAAAATCTTCCTTCCAGAGGCCTCTGCTTTACTGCCATTTGTTCTGTGGGCTTTTTCCTTTATATCTGTTCCCTTACAGTGTACTTGTTTGGTTCTATTTGTTTTTTTACTTTCCAGAAGATTTTAGGATTTAAAGAAAAAAAAAATCCCTGGTTTCTAAAATTTCACACTGATACATATGTGCTGTTGTATTTTTTTTCACACACAGGTGCTCAACATTCCACTGGGCTTTTTCAAAGTGGATACTTCTGAACTTCAGTGGAGTTTTCTAATGTTATTTCTTTGAAAGTTTCTTCCCTTCCATTGTTTCTGTCTTTTCTTTCTAGAATTTCTACCAGTCAGACAACCCTACCTCTGGATTAATTCTTTAATTGTCTTATCTTTTATCATCTGTTTTCCATCTCTTTACTCTTTCTTCCCATATTCAGAGAGTTTTCCTTTAATTTTCCTTTTAGCTCTCCCTTTTTCATTTTGGCTCCATTTCTTTCAAAACGTATGGAGGGTTTAGGGGAGAATTGGTCCATGAGAAAGGCATCTGGGCTTGCCAGCTGGCATTGGACAGAGACTGAGATGGGGCCCTATTTTTGGGTGTTGACTAGCATAAACTAAGTTTGTTTGGAAGCCTTGAGTTTTCTCAGGCAGGCACTTTAAGGGAGGCTATGGTCATCCTAGAGATGTGATCTTGAGCTGTTAGAAACTGTGTTTGTGTTTGTGCAAATCTTTATAGGCCAAGGTTGAGATCTAGTGGAGAAAGGGGTGAGAGGAGCCTGACTAGCATTTGGTCAAGGAAAGAATCATTGTTACCTTCACTTAATCTCTGTTGGCAACTGTATGTTCATGCCCTCCTCACCACACCCTTCTCTGAACTTCTTAATTACATTTTAAATAAACCCAAACCTGAGATTCATTGCAGAGGACATCATCAAAACATATACTCAGCAGACTATCTTTTTTTTTTTTTTTTTTTTTGGAGACGGAGTCTCGCTCTGTCATCCAGGCTGGTTGCAGTGGCACAATCTCGGCTCACTGCAAGCTCCACCTCCTGGGTTCATGCCCTTCTCCTACCTCAGCCTCCCAAGTAGCTGGAACCACAGGTGCTCGCCACCACGCCCGGCTAATTTTTTGTATTTTTAGTAGAGATGGGGTTTCACCATGTTAACCAGGATGCTCTCGGTCTCCTGACCTTGTGATCCGCCTACCTTGGCCTCCCAAAGTGCTGGGATTCAGGCGTGAGCCACTGTGCCCAGCTGTCATCAGACTATCTAAAGTCAGTGTGAAGGAAAGAATTCTAAGAGCAGTGAGACAAAAGTATCACATAACCTGTAAAAGAGAACCTATCAGACTACTAGCAGACTTCTCAGCACAGACCTTACATGCCAGAAGGGATTGAGGTCCTATTTTTAGCCTCTTAAACAGAATAATCATCAGCCAAGAATTTTGTCTCCAGCAAAACTAAATTTCATACATGAAGGAGAAATGGTCTTCTTCAGACAAGCAAATGCTGAGGGAATTTGTCACTACCAGGCCAGCCCTACAAGAAATGTTAAATGGAGTTCTAAATCTTGAAACAAAAGGTTGATATGCACCAGAATAGAACCTCTTGAAAGCATGAAACTCACAAGGCCTATAAAACAATAACAATGAGGAAAACAAAGTAGGTAACAACACGATGACTGGAATGGCATCTCACATCTCAGTATTAACATTGAATGTAAACAGTCTAAATGCTCCACTTAATACAGATTGGCAGAAAGCGTAAAAAAAGAAATCACAAATCAAATATCTGCCGTGTTCAAGAGAGTCACCTAATACCTAAGGTATATTATAGACTCAAGGTAAAGGGGGGAAAAAAGATATTCCAGGCAAATGGAAACTAAAGGTGAGCAAGAGAAACTATTTTTATATCTTACCTAATATCTGACTTTAAGGCAAAAAAAGTAAAATATGACAAGGTC
Organism: Theropithecus gelada; assembly: GCF_003255815.1. Classification (NCBI taxonomy): domain Eukaryota; kingdom Metazoa; phylum Chordata; class Mammalia; order Primates; family Cercopithecidae; genus Theropithecus; species Theropithecus gelada. Next base: position 25,324,320 of record NC_037672.1, read on the forward strand.
ATTATATAATGATAAAAGGGTCAACCCAACAAGAATAGATTACAATCCTAAATATATATGCACCTAACTCTAGAGCTCCCAGATTTATAAAACAATTACCTCTAGACCTAAGAAAACAGCCAGGCATGGTGGCTCATGCCTGTAATCCCGCCACTTTGGGAGGCTGAGGCAGGTGGATCACCTAAGGTTGGGAGTTTGAGACCAGCCTGACCAACATGGAAAAACCCTGTCTCTACTAAAAATACAAAATGAGCCGGGAGTGGTGGTGCATGCCGGTAATCCCAGCTACTCAAGAGGCTGAGGCAGGAGAATAACTTGAACCTAGGAGGCAGAGGTTGTGGTGAACCAACATCGAGTCATTGCACTCCAGCCTGGGCAACAAGAGCAAAACTCTGTCTCCAAAAAAAAAAAAAAAAGGGATATAGACAGCAACACATTAATAGTGGGAGACTTCAACTCTTCACTGACAGCAGTAGACAGATCATTGAGACAGAAAGTCAAAAAAGAAACACTGAACATAAACTACATTCTACAACAATGGACCTAACAGATATTTATAGAACATTCTATCCAAGAACTGCAGAATATACATTCTTCTCAACAGCAAATTGAACATTCTCTAAGATAGACCATATGATATGCCACAAAACATGTCTCAATAAATTTTAAATAATCAAGTATCAACTCTAAAAGGAATCCTCAAAACTACACAAATACATGGGAATTAGTCTACTCAGGAATGATTTCTGGGTTAAAAATTAAATTAGGATGGAAATTTAAAAATTGAAATAAATGATAATAGTGACAAATTATCAAAACCTCTGGGATACAGCAAAAGCAGTGCTAAGAGGAAAGTTTATAGCATGAAATGCCTACATCAAAAAGTCTGGAAGATCACAAATTGACAATCTAATGTCATGCCTCAAGGACCCAGAGAAATGAGAACAAACCCAAAGCTAGCAGAAGAGAAGGAATAACAAATACCAGAGCAGAAATACATGAAACTGAAACAACAAAAAAGTACAGAAGACCAATAAAATGAAAAGTTGGTTCTTTGAAAAAAAAATCAATAGACCATTAGCAAGATTAACCAAGAGAAGATTCAAATACAATTCAGATGTCAAGGAAATGTTACAACCAACACCACAGAAATACAAAAGATGATTCAAGACTACTATGAACACCTCTATGCACACAAACTAAAAACATCAAAAAAAAAAATGGAGAAATTCCTGGAAACATACAACCCACTTAGATTGAATCTGGAAGTAACAGAAATACTGAACAGACCAATAACAAGCAGTGAGATTGAATCAGTAATTAAAAAATTGCCAAGAACAATAAAAAAGCCCAGGACCAGATGGATTCACAGCTGAATTCTACCACACATTCAAAGAATGCCTTTAAGCAGTTTTCCACCCTGGGTGACCCAGGTGTTCCTTGCCCTCATTCCGGTAAACCCACAACCTTCCGGTGTGGGCATCTGGGGAGACCCTAACCCAGCAGCGCTAGAGGAATTAAAGACACACACACAGAAATATAGAGGTGTGGAGTGGGAAATCAGGGGTCTCACAGCCTTCAGAGCTGAGAGCCTTGAACAGAGATTTACCCCCGTATTTATTAACAGCAAGCCAGTGATAAGCATTCTTTCTATAGATTATAGATTAACTAAAAGCATTCTTTATGGGAAACAAAGGGATGGACCAAAATAAAGGGATGGGTTTGGCTAGTTATCTGCAGCAGGAGCATGTCCTTAAGGCACAGGTCGCTCATGCTATTGTTTGTGGTTTAAGAATGCCTTTAAGCGGTTTTCCACCCTGGGTGGGCCAGATGTTCCTTGCCCTCATTCCCATAAACCCACAGCCTTCCAGCGTGGACATCATGGCCATCACGAGCATGTCACAGTGCTGAAGAGATTTTGTTTATGGCCAGTTTGGGGCCAGTTTATGGCCAGATTTTGGGGGCCTATTCCCAACACAGAGTCTACAAGGAACTCAAATGAACAGGAAAAAGAAATCTCATCAAAAAGTGGGCAAATGACATGAGTAGACATTTCTCAAAAGAAGATAATACAAATGGCCAACAAATGTGAAAAAATATTCAACATCAAAATCAGGGAAATGCACATTAAAACCACAGTGAGATACCACCTTACCCCAGCCAGAATGACCATTATTTTAAAAATTGAAAAAAAAAAAAAAAACATAGATGTTGGTGTGCATGTGGTGAAAAGGGAACACTTACCCACTGCTGGTGGGAATGTAAATTAGTGCAGCCTCTATGAAAAACAGTGGAGATTTCTTTAAAAATGAAAAGTAGAACTACCATTTGATCCAGCAATCCCACTACTGGGTATCTACCCAAAGAAAAAGAAGTCATTATATTCAAAAGACACCCACACACATATGTTTATCACATCACAATTCATAGTTGCAAAGATAAGGAATCAATCTAAGTGCCCATTGCCCAGTGAATGGATAATGTGGTATATATACACCATGGACTACTACTCAGCCATAAAAAAGAATAAAATAATGTCTTTTGCAGCAACTTGGATGGAGATGGAGGCCATTATTCGAAGTAAAATAAATCTGGAATGGAAAATCAAATACTGTATGTTCTGACCTGTAAGTGGGAGCTATGCTATGGGTATGCAAAGGCAGACAGAGTGGTAAAATGGACATTGGAGACAGAAGCAGGAAGGCTAGGAAAAGGGTGAGGGCTAAAAAACTACATATTGGATACAATATATGCTACTCAGGTGATTAGTGCTCTAATCTCAGACTTCACCATTACACAATTCATCCATGTAACCGAAAACCACTTGTACCCCAAAAGCTATTGAAATAAAAAATAATAATAAACCCAAACCAGAAGTCACAGATTGGGGATGAGATTTTTGCAAGAAAAATCATGGAGAATGTAAATTACTGGGCACATTCTCAAAGAAAAGGCCTTAGCCCTATATCAAAGATCAAACAATTAATATGTATATGTTTAAAACTTATACTATTTCTTGTTTTTATGAATATTCCACTGTAGCTGACTTTTCTTTTTTTTTTTCCCACTCACTGACTCAAGATCCTGATTGAGGTGTGGAGGACAAAAGACAGAGGCTTCCTCCTGGAGTAAATGTATCATTTTTGTCCCATAAACTAGGCCCTGAGTCAGGGGCTCTACATATATCATCTTATTTAGTCTTCCAAACAGCTCTGAGAAGCAGATGTTATTATTTCTGTTTTACAGGCAAGAAAATGATCCCTTAAGTGACTTACCTTAGATTCCACAGCCGAAAAACAACAGAACTGGGATAGAAGCTGAAATTTGATTCCAAAAGCCTGTGCTGCGCCCCTTACACCTCACAGGTTTTCATCGTTACAGGGGGAACTACAAGTTGAATGAGGCTGGAGACTCACCTAGGGCCTCTGAGCTGGTCCACAGCCCCGCTGCTGATCAAACCCAGCCTTGCCAAGTTGAACTGCTCTCCATTCCATGTTTGTTTGAGTTTTGCTCCTTCTTTAGCAAGGGAAGCCCAGTACCCAAGGAGACGGGACAGTTGAGAAAACAAAGTTCTCGAAACAGGCCCAGATCTGTACCAGACTCTGGGCTCGAACCTGACAGCAGAAATGTCAGGAGCTGCTCCCGAAATGGACAATTGAGTCCAGGGAGGTGACTCTCTGTGTGGATTAACACACGACTAGCTCCAGTCCCTCCCTGTCGCCCATAGTGGTGATAGTCGTCAGGAGTGCTGTGTGTCAAGAAGGATCATTCTCAGCAAACTAACACAGGAACAGAAAACCAGACATCGCGTGTTCTTATTTATAAGTGGAAATTGAACAATGAGAACACGTGGACACAGGGCGGGGAACATCATACACCAGGGCCTGTCGGGGGGTCAGAGGCAAGGGGAGGGAGGGCATTGGGACAAATACCTAATGCATGTGGGGCTTAAAACCTAGATGATGGGTTGATAGGTGCAGCAAACCACCATGGCACATGTATACCTATGTAACAAACGTGCACGCTCTGCACATGTATCCCAGAACTTAAAGTAAAAATAAAAACAGAAGGATTCAGAGGCTGCATCTGTGGTTAACTGAAGGGCATTGTGAAAAGTGATGCCTGGTGTGTGAGATGGAGACTCTCTGCACAAACACCAATTATTTTCCATCCTTGGCCTTAGGGTGATGGTTCTCAAACGACCCTGCAACAGAATCACCTGAGGGTTAAAATTCAGATTACCCTCCCCCAGGGTTTCTCATTCAGGATGTCTGGATTAGAGCCCAAGAAACTGTTTAAGAAGTTTCAGGTGATGCTGATGCAAATTCAGAGACCCAGCAGTCTAGGAGTGTTAGCTTGTAACTACCTTTCCTTTGCCACTTTCTTTTCAATTGTGATTTGTATCTTCCTGCCCTCACCTCCCAGCCCGCCAGCCCATACACCAAAAGGAAAAAAAAAAAAAAAGACCAAGCGACCCAGAATACAGCTAGGCAGCTCAGGGGACAGGCGTAACAGTTTTTTTGTTTTATTTTATTTTTTACTTTATATTTTATATTTTTATTTTATTTTTCCCAAGTCAGGCCTGCATTTCAGCCCCTGACCCCCTGAGCTTAGGAAGGTCAGCTAGACACTCTGGCCTCTGTTTCTTCTGTAAAGGGGAAGATTGTGATACATGGGCTCAAAGGTGACTTCTAGCTGGAAGTTTCTGTGATCTATGACTACCATCAAAACCGTCAATGCTGCTACTAGAAAATAATCATCATCGCTACTTGCTAAACACCTAGGTACCAGAAAGTGTGCTAAATACTTCATCTGCCTGATTGCATTTCTAAAACTAGCAGCAACTCCAGAGAGCAGGACTTCTTATACCCATTTCATAGATGAGGAAACTGAGGCACAGAGAAGATAAACGATGTGACTAAGGGCACAATGTCAATGATGTGAGAGCTGGGGAGTTGTAGGGGCAGCTGGAGCATGGTATGGGAAAGGAACATGAACCCGAGAGGCACACATCTTTGGACTTTATCAGATTCAAGCTTCCTCACTCCCAGCTCTGTGGTTTTGGACAGCTCACTTTATTATATTTCTCTACCCCTCAGTTTCCTCCTGTAAAATGGGGTAATGTTATCTGCCTCATTGAGGTTGCTGATAAACATAAAAAACGGAATATGAAAAGTACCTGGCATGAAGTTTACCTTCAGCTAGTTCTAGGTTTGATCTGGGCAATGTGGAAACTCAGCTGTGTTTTGGGGTGGAAGGCAGACCTGCACATGGGAAGGAAGGCGGCTGAATTTTCACCCCACCGAGACTTATCCCTTGGTGGAGGAGGTGAGGGGGCTTCACCCGTGTCTGAGCGGCCCTCTGTATTCTCTAATAAGAAGGGTGAATGATCTGTGTTCTCAGCCTCCCAGAACCCATGTTTATCATCATGAATTAAGCTGCATAACATTCAGGAAGCTCCTGGGGTAGCCGAGAATATAAAAGTTGAGCTGGGAGGAAGTTAGGATAAATCTCTCTGCCTCTGCTGTAGAAACAGACGCTCTGCTCGAGGGAGATTGTGCGAGGAATTTGAATCCCTGCAAAACTCCGAGGCATTTCAAGCCATAAAGGGCTAGGGAGGGGGATTTTTAGTACAGGGAAAGAATCCTGGGGGGAAATGATGAAGTGGAGCCTTCCACGATACACAGCACAGACTGGCTGAGTTACTGCTGGTGATGCAGTCAGAAAGTCAAGGACATAGAATTTAAAGAGCCCTGAGTCAATAATGGAACCGGAATAGAGGATGCAACAGGACTTATTGCCCCTCCTCCCACCACCAGCCTTCTCACCTGCCCATTAGGAGGCAGCTTTCCCTGGGGAACAGGTGCCGTCGTCAGCAAGCCGTGTTTCTAAACAAGCTCACTGACTCCTTCCTCCCCTGAATGTGTCCTAATCAGCGTGAGACAAGTCAGAGTTTGAGGGTCACACAGGTGTGCAGGATCTCACAAATGCAGAACCAGCTAGAGTAGAAAGGCCCCTGCACTGGGTTTTTCTCACGCAGAGCAAGGACAAGCAGAAGCAAATAATGAAAATACATAAAAAGGCACAAAAGCAAATGTTGACATTAAACAGAAGACTCCTTTGAGCCAACAGGAGGGACATGGGTAGCCAAACACAAGCCAGGCTCAAGTTCCCTGTCTCAGCAGGGGAGTATGCTGAGCTTAGCGGTATTGATTGTTCATGTATTTTTGAGATAATCAAGTTACAGGCTGATTAGGAAATTGCATCTCAGCAGTGTGCCTTGTTTTTTTTGTTTAATCTCCCATTAGTCTGTCTGGGTCAGCCTGGTTGTGGTCACAGGGGGGCTGCCAGAGGCCCACACAGCAGCATGATACCCCTGTACCTGTTGCTTCCCGAGGCCACCGAGGTCTCATGAGTCAAGGCTTGTGACAAAAAGGACCTGCCACATCTGAGCCGGAACCCTGGCACACAAGGAAGCAGGCCCAGGAAATGAGATTGTCTCCATTCCCTGCTCTGTAGAAGCCCATTTATGTAAATGGACGGTGCTGGACTGTGGATGTTCAGGGATGTGTGGGCAGCAGCAGGGGCAGCAGTGCAGGCAACTGGACCTGAACATGCCTGTAGCCAGGGTAGGGAAGGAGTGTGCTACGAGCTGAGGAACCAAAGCCCCAGGGCAAGGCCACAGGCCACTTCCTCATTTTTTTTTTTTTTTTTTTGAGACGGAGTTTTGCTGTTGCGCAGGCTGGAGTGCAGTGGTGTAATCTCAGCTCACTGCAAGCTCCACCTCCCGGGTTCAAGCAATACTCGTACCTCGGCCTCCCGAGTAGCTGGGATTACAGGCCTGTGCCACCATGCCCGACTATTCACTTCCATTTTTTTGCAGCACCTTCCTTATATGTTACAGAGTGAAGGAATGCCTCCTAATCCCACAGCCAAGAGAAATGAAAGCATGGGTTCCAGCAAAGAACAGTGGATGTTTAGAGGAGCTGTATTTATAATGTCCTCAAACTGGAAATAACCCAGATGCCCATCAACTGGCAAAAGAATAATCAAACTGTGTCTTATCCGTGGGTGGTGGGTGGAGTGGCAGCTCTCCCCAAAGTTATATCTGCGTGCTAATTCCTGGAAGCTGTCAATGTGACCTTTTTTGGCAAAGGGGTCTTTGAAGATGTAATTAAGGCTCTTGAGATGAGACCGTCTTGGATTATCTGAGTGGGCCCGAAATCCAATGACAAGTGTCCTTGTAAGAGGCCCACAAGGGGAGAAGAGGAGAAGACCATGTGACAACAGAAGCAGAGACTGGAGTGGTGCAGCCACAAGCCAAGGGCCTCCTGGAGCCATCAGAAGCTGGAAGAGACAGGAAACTGAAATCCCCTCTAGGCCCTCTGGAGAGAGCACAGCCCTGGACTTCTTGGAGCTGGCACCTGGACTTCCACCTTCTGGCCTCCAAAACTGTGAGATAATAAATTTCTGTTGTTTTAAGCCACCAACTGTGTGGTAATGCATCTACAATGTAATGCAACTCAACAATTAAAAGAAGAAATGACTAAGACATGCAACAGTCGCACGGATCTCAAATGCACTGTGCTAAGTGAAAGAAGCCACACGCAAAAGGCCGTGAACTCTGATTCCATCATATGACCCAGGAAAGGCAAAACTTGAGGGACAGATATCAGAGCAATGGTTTTCAGGGACAGGGGAGAAGAGAGGATTGAGTATAAAGGGGCTCCAGGGAACTTTTAACAGTGAGGGAAATACTCCATATCTTCAATATGGCCATGGTTATACAACTACATGTGTTTATCAAATGCATAGAATTATGCACCTAAAACAATTTAATTGTACTTAAATGATACCTCAATTGTGAATGATTCCTCAATAAATCTATTTTTTTAAAGAGAAGGAATGCCAAAACAGGGTTCTCATAACCATGGTATATTTTAAATGTTTACTTTTTGCAAATCAACATTTTCATCACACCCAGTTTAAAAACAATGATGGCTTATATCCTTATTTGGAAGTAGTATCAAAGGCCTACATTGTAGCCTCCTGTGAAGGGGAGAGCTAGGCTGACCACCCTGTAACCCCACGCTGTCACAGTCCCTTGCTAGAGGACCTGTCAGTTATGGCCAAGGACGCCTATTGGATGCCCCGTACCTTGGAGATACCTGCCTTCAGTCAAACCTTAGTGGCCTCACCTGGATGGCTACCTAAAAACTAGGAGGCTGGAGGGCTGGGCCCTGGGCCCCCTTCCCCTGCTGATTTGTCTCAGACCAGCATCTTCATGTTCACGGTTCCTTCTCAAGCAGCTCCCGTATGCTTCAGTTTTGCCCTAGACTTTGGGGTTGGTGTGTGTGTGTGTGTGACCTTTGTGCATGGCTGTGGCCACTTCTTTTGGGTCTCTGCATGCTGACTTCCACCTGTATGGCCAGTACCCACCGCCCTCATAGACACCTCCAGAACATCCATCTCATTCATTCTCATTCACTCTCTCTCTTTTTCTCTCTCTTTGTTATTTCTCTCCTATTTTGCCAGCCCTGGATCTGTCATCTTTCCAAAAGGATTTAAATGGTGGGCTCTCTTGGTTCCATAGTCTCTAACTGAGTCTTTTGAGGCGCTGGGCAAAGCCTCCACTTTGCGAAACAGAAATCAAAATTCTGCAATTGGGTGTCTGGGAGTGATGGGGAGAGGGGAAAATCCTACTTCCATCCTTTGGATCCTGGACCTGAGTATTCTAGCTCTTGGGAATACAGTGGCACATTGTGGCCTTTGACTCAGAGCTTGTGCCACCTCCTGAAGGACAGCTCCCCAGCCCCATAGGGCGGGTGCTTAAACCGGCATTTTAGCTCAACCACTATCAGTCCGTGCCATCATTCTATTAGAGGAGCTGCTTCCAGGTGATGCAGTGTTATGGTAGGGCCAGTGGATCCCATGTTTGGGCACCCACTGTCATGCCTCTTGGCCATAAATAGATCTCTCGATGTGAAGCAATCATAGGCAGGATCCCATGTCCTGGTGGGTGGTGGTGCCAGCAAGGGTACTGTTGGCAGGGAAAGCAAGCTTATATCTGATATAGACGTCAATTCCAGAAATGAGCAAATCGCAACCTCTTCCAGGGTAAAAGAGATCTGGAGAAATCAACCTGTCACCGAGGTTCCATAATCTTATCCACAGCGTCTACTTTTTATTTTTTAATTTTTTTTGGGGGGGGGACGGAGTTTTCGCTCTTGTCACCCAGGCTGGAGTGCAATGGTATGGTGTCGGCTCACCACAACCTCTGCCTCCTGGGTTCAAGCGATTCTCCTGCCTCAGCCTCCTGAGTAGCTGGGATTATAGGCATGCACCACTGCGCCCAGCTAGTTTTTGTATTTTAGTAGAGATGGGAGTTTCACCATGTTGGCCAGGCTGGTCTCGAACCCCTGACCTCAGGTCATCCACCTACCTTGGCCTCCCAAAGTGCTGGGATTACAAGCGTGAGCCACCGCACCTGGCCAGCATTTAGAACCCTTCTGGTCTCAATGGTCTTAGCCTCGCTTCCCTCAAAAATCAGAGCCTGAGACAACAGCTAGCAGGCAGTTTATTTTGGACATGCTCCTAAGAAACAGTAGTGGGAGACTGGGAATAGTGTTAAAAAATAAAAATAAAAAAGAGAGGCCACATAAAGGTGCATTATCCAGCTGATCACTACTGTGGGCCACTGAGGTTGACTCCACAGGGAACCATCTTGGGAGACATGTGTAATGCAACTAGAATTGCTTCCTGGAGGAATGAAAGGGGGTGGCATTTACCCACTAGATTTGTCCTCCATTGGCTGAGGGATTCCCGTGGGCTAACTCCCTCACATTTTCCATTTTGCAAAAGATATCAGAATGGCATCTCTTCACTCTCTAGAATCTCTAGAAACAGCCTCCTTGACCTATGCTGCCACCTTGTCACCAGCTCGAGGGAGTCAGGGATGTGGGGAGGGGACACCCCGTGGGGCTGCAAAACTCTACAGAGGGGCTGGATAATGAGAGCTCATGTGTCTCCAGCGGGGAGGAATTTAAAGTGATGTACTCAGTATGACTGTCTCCATTATCCAAGGAAACACACACGCATTTCACTGGGGACCCATGTAGACACACTGTAGGCCCTCGTTTTCCTTCCTCATTAGCCAGTACATGCTCTTCTGAAAGATTATTTTCCGTGAGCCCCATAGTTGGAAGGAAACTCCACCCTTCATCCACAAAGACTGGTTTGGTCCTGGGATCCACCTTCCACCTCCTACTCAGTCCCTCCCACCCAACTCTTGCAGGTAATAGGTAGCGCTGGCTTCTTACTATATCCAGGCAAATTCTTTAACAGCCTGGACTCCACAGCCACACTGCCTGGGTTCTTTGCTGGCTCTGCCGTTTGTCAGCTGGATGATCTTGGACAGGTTACCTAACCTTTCTGAGCCTCAATTTCTTCATATTTAACATGAAGATCATAGCAGTACTTCTTAGTATCTTTGCAAAGATATATTGAGATCACGTATGAAGAAGCACTTTTCTCTGGTTCCTTGAACATGTCAAGGGGCCCCCACCCCCCGAGCCTTCATGCCCACTTTTCCTTTTGCTTGAATTGCTCTTCCCGGATTCTTCTCATGGTGGACTTCCTCACTTCATTCAGGTGTCACCTCTCAAAGACAACCAGCCTAAGAATTCTCTGTCCTCCAGCCCCCTAGCTCATTCACTCTTCTCTTATGCCCTGCTTTGTTTTCTGTGTAGCCCTTGCGGCTCCTGCATTCGTGTCCTTGTTTATTGTCTTTCTCACCCACCAGACAGCAAGACCCAAGAGAATGGAAACATCTGTCTCCACTGCTGTATTCCCAGAGCCAAGAACAGTGTCTGTAAAGGCCCCAGATATATTTACTGGATGAATTTATAGAATAAATGAAGTTCTATGGGGACTTCCCAGCAGGTCACTTCGGTTGAGGGGATGAGGGGTTTGTGTTCCCTACCAGTGAGAAGTTGTCCAAGAGGCAACCATTAAATACACATACATACACACACACCTGTTCCTAGGGACAAACATTAATTCTCAGAAAGTTTAAATCTACTTTCAAGGAAAGAGGACATTTCCTGGACTACAACAGAGTCTGCCTGCCTGCCCCTGGTAGAGTGAGCTTTTAGTGCTTCTGTGAGGCAGTGGCCGCTCTGGTCAGTCTAAAAAAAACCAGCAGCCAGGCCTTGAGTGTATAAACATCAGGGCCCATTCCAGAACCATCAGCTTCTTGATGGCCGTTCCTGAGCCACACTGCGTGTTGCAAGAATCTTTGAAATTGAAGCTGTCTGTTTGCTTACATGTCTGTGTGGTTTTCTCTGCTGCGGTCTCTGTGTGTTTTGCTTCTTCTGCACTCAGAGGAAAGTTGGGCCAGACTTTCCTTTAAATATGCAGTGTGAGGTAGGGGGCAGTGTGAAGGGAGATGTTCTCTGCAAATTCCCCTCCATGTCAGTTGCAGATATTTAAAAAGCATAGGAAGCACATGTGTGCGTGTGCGCACGTGCGCGCGCGCACACACACACACACACACGTTTTTGGGGGAGTGGGGTAGGGGGACTTCTGGCATATGCTCTTGAGTGGCATATGCTCTGCCAGGCTTTTTTGAATCTCCACATTCCAGGCCTGAGCATCTTCAGGAGAACTTCTCCGTCTTTCAACCTCAATTTGCTTCTTCCCAGACTCACTGTCTATGAAGGAGCAGCATCAAACCCAGCAGAAACAGCACATCTCTCAAAGGAGGCTGTCACATAATTTATTGGTTAGAAATTTCATTGAGCGCCTAAGCTTCTTTTTTTTTTTTTTTTTTGCAGGAATACTTGGGGGAGACATATCTATTTTAAAGGTTAGATTATATATATAAAACACTACTAATGCAAAACAGTAGTTTCTGTTCATTCTTTTGAAAATGGAATACTACTGTCAAGTCTTTTTTTTTTTTTTTTTTTTTCCTCCTTTTTTTGACACAAAGTCTCGCTCTGTTGCCCAGACTGGAGTGCAGCGGGGTGATCTCGGCTCACTGCAACCTCCGCCTCCCAAGTTCAAGTGATTCTCCTGCCTCAGCCTCCCGAGTAACTGAGATTACAGGCATGCGCCACCACTCCCAGGTAATTTTTTTTTTTTTTTTTTTTTTAATAGAGATGGGGTTTCGCCATCTTGGCTGTGCTGGTCTTTAACTCCTGACCTCAGGTGATCCGCCCGCCTCGGCCTCCCAAAATGCTTGGATTACAGGCATGAGCCACCGCGCCCAGCCTCAAGTCTTTATAGTAGATTATGTTTCCACAATTTTCTGCAAATGTTTGCCGTTTTACGCAGGTAGTTAAATTTTAAACATATGCTGGTAAGGATAATTTTAAGTGTTGGCCAGTAGATGGCAGTAAGTTTGAACTTGATCTGGGAAATAGCTTTTCTGTAGTTTGAGGTAACAGAGCACACAAGTCAGCCTGAGCATAGCATAGGCTTAAAGGTAAACAGCTTTCGACAAAAACGTGAACTGAAATGTGACCACCAATTATGATCATAATGAGCATCTCTGTAAAGTCCGCTTGCACCTCTATACTTTATGGCATTTATTAAGAAATCTGTACTGAAGGCCCACTTTGTGCCAGGAGGGGCGGTTGTGGCACACAGGATTGTTGCCATTATGAAAGTTACATTTTAGTACAATCACTTCATTTATCATCCCAATGCAAATGGTCTCTAAATGACCTTTGGAAGTAGGTGTATTGAGGTGCAAAGCAAAGATGTTACAGAGAGGTTTTTAAAAACGTTATTTATTGGCTCTCCCCACAATCCCAAATGGGTACAGTCATCAAGAATGAAAAGCAGATCCTGTGGCTCACTAAAATGACTTCTGCATGAACTAAGAGAAGAAAGTTTAGTTTCCAGAAGGTTGGATCATCTCTTAGATATGAAAAAACAAACTTTTATGATTCCTTGAGCTCAGAGTTGATGAATCGGCACAGACAGGTCTGGATAATGTTTCAGAGGCTTGGAAGAATGTGTCCTCTTGTTCTTCTGTCTCTAGGGCTTGTGTATGGGGTGGATAATTCAGAAAGGGAGACGCCTTCCACAGTCAGAATCATACTCTGCTGTGTTTTTCAGGTACAGCAGGTGGTCCAGGAGGATTGCCAAGGACAGAAGGCGCGTCTCCCAGGATGCCATGACGCTGGTGGCCAAGCCAGCCAGGCTCAGGTTCCCCTTGTGCGTGATGCTACTGGAACCTCCTAGCCCCGGCTGATTAGTCCAGGGTGGGGGTCTGACGGGGCTGCTTTCAATTCACTGGCAGCCCAGCTCGGAGTGGCAGGTGTCTGAAGCACAGCAGATGGATTGGCAGCAAAGTGTGGAGGCCCAGGCACCAAGCCCCAGGGAGGGAGAGGGTGGGGGTTAAAGTGTTCAGCACAGTACGAAGGACATGAGACCCTCGACTGCAGCAGGCTCAACCTATTCCAACTTTCTCCTTGATAAGAATCCCCTGGGGGAGGCCGGACACAATGACTCACGTCTGTAATCCCAGCACTTTGGGAGGCCAAGGTGGGTGGATCATGAGGACATGAGTTTGAGACCAGCCTGGCCAACATGGTGAAACCCCGTCTCTACTGAAAATACAAAAATTAGCCGGGCGTGATGGTGCATGCCTGTAGTCCCAGCTACTTGGGAGGCTGAAGCAAGAGAATGACTTGAACTCTGGAGGCAGAGGTTGCAGTGGGCCAAGATCGTGCCGTTGCACTGCAACCTGGGTGACAGAGGGAGACTCCATCTCAAAAAAAACCAAAAACAAACAAACAAAAAAACTCCCCTGGGAGAGGTGGCAGTGCTGATTATATATACAGATAATGAGGCCTTTCCCACAGAAGCTCTGCTTTGGTGGTCTGGGGTAGAGCCTGAGTTTCTTTCTTTTTTTTTTTTATTTATTTTTTCTCTTTGAGACAGGGTCTCACTCTGTTGCCCAGGCTGGAGAGCAGTGTCACGATCTCAGCTCACTGTAACCTCCACCTCCACCTCTCAGATTCAAGGGATTCTCCTGCCTCAGCCTTCTGATTAGCTGGGATTACAGGCACACACCACCATGTCCAGTTAATTTTTGTATTCTTAGTAGAGATGGGGTTTTGCCATGTTGCCCAGGCTGGTCTCGAACTCCTGGCCTCATGTGATCTGCCTGCCTCGGCCTCCCAAAGTGCTGGGATTACGGGTGTGAACCACTGTACCAGGCCCCTGAGTTTCTTTATTTCTAACAGCTCCGACAGGATGCTTATGGGGCTGGTCCTTGGACCATACTGAGTAATAGTGGCTTTCAGTCCCTTTCAGCTCTCAATTCTACAACGGATGCATGTCTGAATGACTGAATGACTGAAATGACTCTGGTTTTCTAAATAGTAGGGAAAGAAAGTTGGATGCCAACATGTCTGCCTGCAGTCACTGTCTTGTGACTGCCTCGCTATTGACCCTTTACAAAAGCTATCTCATTTAATCTTCTCCACACCCAACCCTGTGATTGCCTTGTTATCCCCATCGTAGATACAATCAGAGGAGGATCAGATAACTTAAGTAACTTGCCTGAGTTGAACAGTAAACAGGTAAAGGAGGTGAAGGATTTGGGATTAGAACCAACATCAGGCTGGCCTAATGCTCATTAATTACTTACTATCTAATTACTTACTCAACACAGAATTATTTTAAAATCTGTAGGTTGTGTTGGGGGCGGCTCATGCCTGTAATCCCAACACTTTGGGAGGCCAAGGTAGGAAGATTGCTTGAGGTCAGGAGTTCAAGCATCAACCTGGCCAACATAGCAAGACCCCATCTCTATAAAAAAAAAAATGAACTAAATGCTGTACCAGGCATTGGGGACATAAGGTGAGCAAAACAGATGAGGCATCGGCCCTTATGGAGCTACCAGCTTATCAGGAAAGGTGGGCATTTAAATAAGAAATGCCACCACAGAGCAAAAACAGATCTGAAGCCGTCCACTTCTCACTGTGTCCATTGCTGCTGTCTGCTCCTTGCCTCCCTCATCTCTTGCCTAAAGGACTGCAATGATTTTCTTGCTTTTTTGTCTAGAATACTCTTCCTCAGCTCTTTATGAGGCTGGCCCTTTCCTGCACCCCAACCTCACCTGCTCCCCGAGGCAGTGTGTGGGGTAGTGGGTGACAGTGTGACTCGTGGTGCCAATACCTGGGCCTGCCTTCCAGCTCTCCTGCTTTTCAGCTGTGTGAAGCAGGGCAAGTTACTTCACTTCTCTGGGTATCACTTTTCTTATCTGGAAAAGGGGCGGTAACAGCTTCTACTCCATAGGGTTGCTGTGAGGATTAAATGAGTTAATATACATGAAGTTCTTAGAATGGTGTGTGCCAAAGCATAAGCAACATAGAAACTTCTTCCTCTGTTATTCCCTACCAACCCTGCCTACCTGCAGCACACCCCCTTCCATTCAAGTGTACCACATCACGCTGTTATATTTTCTTCATAGTCCTTGTGATCGAACTACCTGTGTGTTTATTTGTGTGTTGTCTGTCTCTCCACCTCTAGAATCTAAACCAGGAGACCTGGGCATTGTCTTGTATCCCATGCATTTCCAGTTCCTGGAGCTGGGTCTGGTATACAGTAGGTTCTCAAGAACTATGTCCTACAGGAATGAGTGAACAGAAGTTGGGGTGCTATGAGAGAATGCAGTCATGTTCTCTAGCTCAGGCCAGGCTGTCAGGGAATGGCTTCCTGATACAGTGCATGACATTGACTCAATTAGACACTGTACCCCAACCCAAAAGCCACAGCTTCTGCCATTAAGAACAGATGATGGAAACAAATGGATGGACTCCACTGACCTCTGCTGACTTCTTCCTTGAGTAGTTTGAGCCTTCCTGGAAAATCTTTAAGAGACTTTAAGCTCGGAAGTCAAAACTTGAAGAACCTCTAGTTATTGAATGTTAAAGCCAACAGTCTGTCTTGGATCGTGTTGTTGCGTGTCATACCTTTGACATTCTATTTAAACATGAGTTTTTACATTTAATAAACAGAAGGGCCCTGAGAGATTTCCTGGAGCCTTCTGCTCACATTAATCATCTTCTTGAACACGTACTGCCATGTGGACTGGGGATCTGGCCAAACTTTGAGGGAGGGGTGAAGAGGAACAGAAGTCCTTGTACGCCCAGCTAGAATTGCCAACAGGCTTCAACTTTCCCTGAGCAAATGATAGAATGAAACAGATGCATGGCTTTTGCTAAGCCCTTCTTGCAGGATTTTGAGACTTCCTGAAAAATTAGCTCTATTCTGGAGTCGGCCTCACTCTAGGCTGCTAGGAGTACGAAACCAGGAGACTCAAAGAAAATGTCCTCAGCTTGTAAATGTTGCTCTCATGAGACTGCTGATTTCTCAAATCCTAATAGCAAAGTCTTTCTTTTTGCAAAGACACAAGACTTGAAAAGCACATATGTTTGGGAAGAGAAAGTCTGTAACTGAAATTCAGTCTAAGAAGTGAAAGCTCAACCCCAGACTTTTAGGTTGAAAAGTGTTGGTAGGGAGAAGGCAGATGAGAAAGATTGGGAGACACATAGAAGAGAGGTGGAAGGAAATAAAGAAAGGACAGTGTATCAGTCAGCTACCACTACAGTAGTGCTGTGTAACAAAAACATCCAGACTCAGTGACATCTATTGAGCATTTATTTCTCCCTCATGTGGTCATTGGTCAACTTGGGTTCAGCTGATCTGTTTTATGCTTGGCTCCAAGCTGCACATAAGAACCTGATCTGGCTTTGGGTCTCTCTTGTCCTTCTTGGACCAGCTTCATACTGAGGAATGAGTGGAAACACTCAAGTCTCTTCAGTCCTAGGCTTAAAACTTGCCCACTGTCACTCTGAACCCCCATTCTTTTGGCCAAAGCAAGTCACACAGTCAATCCCAATATCGCTGGGACAGGGAAGTGTATGCCTCCCATGGAGGTGCTAGTGGTGATGTTTGCTGAGCAATAATTTAATCCTCCACGGGCAGCCTGCATATCAAAGGCCACCTTTACCAGCCTCACAATATATCCTGCATTGCGTTTATCCCTTTTAGTTTCCTTGGGTCCTCACAGAATTAGGACATTGAACCTTAATTAAGGTCGAGGGTATTTACGTCATGTTGCCCCGCTACCCTGTCAGTGCACTATAATTTTATTCTGCAAATAACTCCTCTCTCCTAAATGCTCCTCTGTTTCCACCACTCACTTTGAACTCTAGGACATCAGGCCCCGCTTACTGTACTTCCTTGGCCTAAAAAGGTTCAGATTCCTTTTCCCTCTCTGGACCTTTATATTCTTGGTTTGAATACTGAGGGCCACCCCCTACCCCCATAGAAAACCTAGCTATTGCTCAGTATACTGGAATTTTTCAAAAGTCCCCTTAAACAAACAAGGGTTCAGGGACCTGGGAGCTAGAGTTTCAGACTCACCTTAATGAGATTTTCCTTTCTCTGCAGGAAATTGAATAGAAAGGTTATTCTCATAGTTAATAAGAGTATTTTGTTACTGCCAAGCTAAAAATCAGAAATTGACATATCAAAACTGACAACAGCAAAACCTAAACACATTTTCCTGTTTGCCCTGCAGCGCACATGCGCGGTGCCTGTCACCTTTGGCTTTGATCTTGCAATTTGCAGGCAGCTGGGTTCACAGGCACCCACTTAGGTAAACAGGAGGAATGGGAACCTTAAAGGGCTGTGAGGCATGGCAGCAGCTTTCTGCTTCCCCAGGTGGTGTTGACTGCCGATTACAGTGGGCAACAGCAGTCCTTGCCCCCAGTGAATCAGCAGGACCCAGCTCATGTTGTGCAAATTCACTCAGTGGGAGAGACTTGGGCGGTGTGGATACCTGCCCTGCCCAATTCCTGTGAGAAGCAGGAACAGGCTTCCTGTCACCTCCCTTCTTCTCCAACAGCAGATCCAGCCTGGTGCCCTTTGAGGACTGGGTGAGAAAGGAGGGGAGGGCCCCATGTGTTTACAAGTAGAGTATTTTGGATAGTGAAGGAGTCTCTGAGTGAGGAGTTAGCAACACTGAGTTTCCACTTTTATAGGGAGGGAAACCCTGGGAGCCCACTTTCAAAATAGGAGAGGAAGGTTTAGGGGAAATGAAGTAACTGTCTTATGGGATCTGCCTCTATCTGGCTTTTGTTCCAGTGATGTCTGGGGAGCTGGTCCGTGACATTGAGACTCACCTTGGGCAAACCCTGGGCTGAGGACCATGGAGAAGATCAAAGGGCACTGAACTTGCTCTTCCAGCTTTGGACCTAAGCAGGGAGACAGGAAGAACATGCAAGGAAGGTTTACAAACACGCAGACCAGCGGGGCACAGGTGCAAATCCTACTGCAAAACTCTACCAACACTCTCTGCAAAATTCAAAAAATATTTATTGAGCATCTCCTCTGTACCATGTTCCTCTTTATGGGCTTGCCAGAAGCGAAATTGATAATTCCAATCATGTCTTGTCTCATTGATTAGTAATTTTAGTTAGCTAACTTCTTTTATTTATTTGTTTATTTTTATTTTTTGAGACAAAATCTCATGCTGTTGCCCAGGCTGGAGTGCAGTGGAGCGATCTCGGTTCACTGCAACCTCTGCCTCCTGGGTTCAAGTGATTCTCTTGCCTCAGCCTCCCGAGTAGCTGGGATTACAGGTGTGCACCACCACACCTGGCTAATTTTTGTATTTTTAGTAGAGACTCATGAACCACTGTGCCTGGCCTGTTAGCTAACATTTTTGAGCACTTTTGATATGATAAGTCCTTTTTGAAAAGATGACCTCATTCATTCTCTGCAATTCCCTTTGAAATACACACTGCTCTCCTCCCCCTACTTCATAGACAATCAATGGAGACACAGAGAGGTTATTAACTTGTCCAAGGGCTCACAGCCAGCAAAGGTAAGAATCTGGGAGTAAACCTGGTAGTCTGGCTCTGGAGTCCTCCCTGTAAGGCTACCTGTCCCCTTTTCACCACAGCAACACTCTCTAAATTAGCGAGGATAGGGCCTCAGCTTGTGGTGGGCTCTCCCCAGCCACCCCGCCATTACTACGCAGGTCTTGGTGGTTTGACGATGGATCTCTTGAGTCCAGTCTGAGAGGGAGAGTCAGAGGCTGGTGCTGAGAATGTGGATGATCTCCTACACCTTGTGTCCCCCCAAATCCATGACACCAGTCTCCCCAGCAATGCCAGCATTCCTCATCTGTCCCATAATGTTTATGGAATAGGAAGGCTGATACTCCTTCCCTGCCCTTGGACCACTGCAGTCCTGGGTCAGTCTCAGTCTGTGACTCGGGGGCCCCTCCAGTGGCTCACAGGCAGTGGGGGGCGGTAGTGAGATCCACAGCCCCGTAAACCCTCCTCTTGGGAAACAGGGAGTCTAAACTGCTGAAGAGGAGGGGCACGGTGGCTCATGCCTGTAATCCAAGCACTTTGGGAGGCCGAGGCAGGTGGATGACCTGAAGCCAGGAGTTTGAGACTAGCCTGGCCAACATGGTGAAACCCTGTCTCTATTAAAAATGGAAAAATTAGCCAGGCGTGGTGGTGGGCACCTGTAATCCCAGCTACTCGGGAGGCTGAGGCAGGAGAATTGCTTGAACCCAGGAGGCAGAGCCTGCAGTGAGCTGAGATCGCACCACTGCACTCCAGCCTGGGCAACAGAGCGAGACTCCGTCTCAAAAACAAACAAACAAACAAACAAAAAACAAGCAAACAAAAAACTGCTGAGAAGCAGGAAGTTCCAGAACAGGAATTCTGAAAGTGCACCCATGAACCACCCGCCATCCATGTCAGCCGGAAGCTTGCTAATCATGCATGTTCCTCAGCCCCACACCAGGCCCTAGATATGAGGCCCAGCAACCTGAATTTCAATGAAACCCTTCCCATGCTCTCCGTGCACATTTGAGAATGCTGGTCTTCTTTTGTAACTTTTACTAGGGAGTCCTTGCAATATTGCTTTGGTCTGGGGAAGTAGTGCTGTTGTTCTAATTAAAAAGACCTTCATTTTCATCGGCAGGGTGGTGTGGCATCTGGGAGTTAAGAATGGCAAATGCCAAGCCGTGTGTCCGTGGGTGTGGGGCTGAGGACCGCACTTTCTGCCTATAGGCACAGTTGGAGGCTGCATCACCGCTGGAGCCTGGCGGCCCCATTCACTCAGGCTTCCCATGTGCCCACTCCACAGTAAATTGTTTCCTGGCTGGCAGTGCTTCTTGCACTTCAAAGAATTTGCCAGAACATTCTAGACCCAGGTACCTACTCAGTTCCTTAGAGGGTACTCAGGTCCCTGCAAGGGTATACCCTTTGGTGAGTCCCAGTCCTGAGCCTTGCTCACTTATCCCTCTTCTGGGACTGGGGACAATGAATACATGTGTTCCAAAGGTATACATTCCTGCTCTGCCCTCACCAGGGATGTGACTTTGGGCAGGCTTCTTGATCTCTTAAAGTCTCAACTATAAAATGAGGTTAACAATACTCACCAAACTCAGAACCTGGATTTGCTGGCACTGTGCTTGTATATATCTAGGAGCGGCGGACCCTGGTCAAACTATTTTTTCCTAATAGTAGCTTTGACAGGAGGAAAATGTCACAGGACAGAAACAATGCTGGAAGATAGAATAATGCACCCCCCTGCCAAAGATCACCACACCCTAATCCCCGGAACCCACTACTGTAACCATTCTCCAGGCAGGCCAATGTCACCAATCACAAGGGTCCTTATAGAAGGGAGGCAGGAGAGTCAGAGTCAGAGAGGGGGAGACAGGTAGGTGGAAGCACGGAGAGAGAGAGAAAAGAAGGAAGGAAGGAAGGAAGGAAGGAAGGAAGGAAGGAAGGAAGGAAGGAAGGAAGGNGAAGAAGAGAGAAGAGGGAAGGGATAGGGAGAGAGAGGAAGAAGAAGAAGAGGAAGGAGGAGGAGGAGGAGGAGAAGAAGAGGGAGGAGAAGGAGAAGAAGAACAGGAAGGAGAAGAAGAAAGGAGGAGGAGGAAAAGAAGAAGATGGAGGAAGAAGAGGAGGAGGAGGGAAGGGATGGAGAGAGAGAAGAAGAAGGAAAAGAAGAAGAGGAAGAAGAAGGAGGAGGAGGAGAAAGAGAAAGAAAGAGAAAAGAAAGAAGAAAAAGAGAAAAAAAGAAAAAAAGAGAAAGAAAAAGAAAGACAAGAAAAAGAAGAAAGAAAAGAAGAAAGAAAGGAAGAAAAGAGAAAGAAAGAAAGAAAGGAAGAAAAGAAAGAAAGAAAGAGAAAGAAAGAAAGAAAGAAAAAGAGAAAGAAAGAAAGGAGAAGAACATGTGGAGGAGAAGGGGGGAGGAGGGAGAGGAATGGGAAGGGAGCAGGAGGGAGAGAGAGAGATTTGAAGATGCTGTGCTGATGCTGGCCTTGAAGATGAAAGAAGAGATCACAAGTCAAGGATCCTGCAGGAAGCCTCAGGAAACTGAGAAAGGTAAGAAATGGATTCTCCCCTAGACTTCCTAGAAGAAATGCAGTCCTGCTGGCATCCTGAGGTTAGCCCCCTGGGACCCATTTCAGACTTCTGAACTATAAGATCACGAATCTGTTTTAAGCCACTAAGTTTGTGGTCATTTGCTACAGCAGCCATAAGAAAATGCCACAGCTAGGATTCTTGGACTTGACTCCAAATGAGGGCCAGAAGTCTGGGAAGCTGACAGAGACCCATTGCCCAGAGGCACTCTTTTCTTTCCTTCCAGATGGGCGCAGTGCCTGTTATGTGACCACCCTGGTCACGTCCTCTGCCTGCGCAGCTGTAGTGCAGCCCTCATTCATATGTAATTTCTCATATCTCCATCTTTCTTCTCTGCTGCCTACCCCTACCCCATTGACAGCCCCTGGTTAGGGTTGCCCGAGTATGCAAGTAAAAATACAACATTGCCCAAGACATGCTTATACTAAGACATTATTCACCATTTATCTGAAATTCAAGTTGAAATGGCGTTTTGTATTTTATCTGGCAACCTTACACCTGGAAGGTGCCAAGAAAACACCTGCAGAATTAGGTCTTGGGATCTGTTTGCTCCACCCCTGGAGAATTTTTCAGCTGGACTAAAAGCCCCTTAGCCATTTGTGTTCTCTTTTGCCCACCTTTTTTATTTGCCTCAACTGACTGTGTTCTTGTTGCAGCTGCTGCCTGTGTGCTTGAGAAAGTCATTGAAATTAGAGAACAGGAGAGAAAGACAGAAGCAGTTGATGAAGAAGAAGTCAAAGAACGGATGTGAGGACTTGGCTCAAGTTTTCAGTGGTTTCTGCTAGTGCCATGGAAGGGGCATTATTAAGGTTCCATCTTCTCTGACCATGTTGGGCTGGTTCTGAGCCTTTGGAATGAGCGGACTTTTGAATCCTACACCCTTTAGGGAGTGGAGGCACATTCGTGGGTGGCTTAAACAACAGAAATGTATTATCTCACAGTTCTGGACACTGGAAGTTCAAGATCAAGGTGTCAGCAAGGTTGGTTTCTGGTAAGGGCCCTCTCCTTGGCTTGCAGTTGGCCACCTTCTTGCTGCCTGTCCACATGATTGTCTCTCTGTGCATGGGTGTGCGTGAGGTCATCATGACACCTTCATGTATGACGTTCTGTGCTAGATTTGGGGGTTGCTTTTTATTCAAGCACAAGGCAACAAACACTGATGAATAAACCCAGAAACCTCAAGCAGAGTTTCTTACATTTCATTGGCTAGAGCCAACGGTGTGTTAGGGTTGGCTTGTATTGACTTGCAAGGGCCAGTTGTTAAATTTCCAGAAAACATGGTAGTTGATACTCAAAATGCATCCATATTAGGCCATTCTTGCATTTCTATAAAGGAATATATGAGACTGGGTAATTTATAATGAAAAGAGTTTTAATTGGTTCACAGTTCTGCAGGCTGTACGGGCAAAACAGGAGCAAGAGAGAGAGAGCAGAAGTAGGTGCCTCACATTGTTAAACGAAGAGATCTTGTGAGAATTCACTCACTATCATGAGGATAGTACCAAAGGGATGGTGCTAAACCATTTATGAGAAATCCTCACCCATGATCCAATCACCTCCCCTGCAGGCCCCACTTCCAGCATTGAGGATTAACATTTCAATATGAGATTTGGGCCAGGACAAATATCCAAAGTGTATCAGCATCACTTTTTAATTATTTTACTACAGGTAGCTATTATCTATGCTCTTGTTATTTATGTTTCTTACATCTGCGTGGTGGAAATACTATAAAGTGATGTGTTACAGCACGTCTCTCCCAGCTCCCTGTTCAATGAGGCCATGCTGGTGACTTGAAACTGTCTGTGATCATATTTATGCAATAGAAATCAGCAAACTGGCTATAGATTAGAATTTTTTTTTCTTTTTCAATTGGAGGGCAAGTTGTTAAACATCCCTGGCCAGACTGGGACACAAACCTACCCCTAAACCGATAACTAGCAAAAGGGAATAAGATTATCATGTCTGGCACAGATTTATCATGATTTATCTCCTGGACATGGGCTCTTTTTCTCTGAACATAATGCCATTGTCTCAGTCTATTTTGTACTGCTATAACAGCATACCTGAGACTAGGTAATTTATAATAAACAAAAATGTATTGGCTCACAATTTTGGAGACTGGGAAGTCTAATACCGAGGGGCCTGCATCTGGTAAGGGCCTTCTTGCTGAGTCATAACTTGGCAGAAGGACAAAAAGAGGGTGAGAGAGAGAGCAAGCAAGAGGGGGCCAAATTTGTCCTTTTATAAGGAACCCACTCCTGAAATAATGGCACTAATCCATTTGTGAGGGCAGTGCTCCCATGACCCAAGCACTCGCATTAGGCCCCACCTACCAACACTGTAGCATTGAAGATTAAATTTTCAACACATGCTTTTTGGGGAACACATTCAAAGCATAGCAACTGTCAATACCTGTACTGTACCATTATGGAGTTCATGAGCAAGCAATAAAGAGTAGGGTGGGGGGACTGAGCTGTTGTTAGATGACAAGAAATATACAAAGACAGCATTATGAGAGCTCAGAAAAAAGAGAAATCTTTTCTGATAGAGAATTTTGGAGGTTTTATGGGGGAAGTTAACAGGTGAGCAGAGCTATGAAGAATGATAAGATTTTATCAGGAAGTGCTAAAGAAAGGAGACTGCCCCAAATTGAGGGAGGCATGCACGCAAAGAAGTGCTTGGGAACAGCAAATCATTCTGTTCTGAAAAGAAGAGGAAATTGACTGATAGGGAAGGGAGATTGACTCTTGCTTGCTGGGGACCTGGATACCAGGCTAAGGAAATCGAACCACTAAGCACTGGGGAGCCACTGGGCAGGGAGAAAAATGATCCAAACCTTATATTGGTAAGGCCAGTCTCTTACCAGAGAGTGGGGTCAAGTGGAGGAGACAGAGAACTGGGAGGGGGAGAGGACAATCGGTCAGCAACTGTGACATTTTGGGTTATCAGTAACAAAGTTAATTCTGATTTAGAGTGCTCTCAATAAAAATAAAAAAGACCAACTGGACCAGCTTAATAACTGAAATTAGTGTCTTAGACATCACTTACAATGGCTATCACTCATTAAGCATCCACTGTTTGTCAGACACTCTTCACATGTAATTAGTTTACTGAAAAGTGTGGAACAATCAAGAAACAGCTTTGTTTTTCTTCTACCTCTGTCTTCACTCCCTGTCTGTTAGATATGCTGCCCCGGCCATGATATCTCTGCCCAACCGATAGCTTTCCCCACATCTTTCCTGCTTATTTCATCTCTTCATTAGGACAACTTCATCTTCAGGTATTTAGTATGATACAAATCCAAAATTTCATCTCACATTCAGTTTGAAGTCTCTCTCTTTTCCTCTAAATCAGACAGGTCCCAGGCAAGACATCTGCAGTGAGAAGAAGCTGGTGGTCTTTTTTTTCCCTCTCTCTCTCTTTCTCTCTTCCATGTTCTATTTCTTCCTCTTGAGGATGGAAGGAGAGGTCAGTGGTAAAGGGGCAAAAGTGGTGTCATCTGTAATTCTTCAGTGGTCAAAGGACCTTTGGCAAATGCTGAGCCCTTCTCTTTTGGGGCAACTTTGTGATTTTCCAGAGACCACTCTCCCATGCACACACATTGTGTGAGGACCTCCAATACTGCATCATGTTCTGGTGCAAAGACACATTCTCTGGTCAGCTCCTGCTCTGGTGGAATAGCCCATGTGACTTCCTTCTGCCCCAGGGTGACCAGGTCTGGCTACTTCCTGTGATGTCTCCTGGGTCCATGGAGCCATCCCTCTTTGCCTCTCTTCTGTGAACTGAATGCCTGTGTCTGCTCCCAAATTCGTATGTTGAAACCCTAATCCACAATGTCATGGTATCTGGAGGCCTTTCAAAGGTAATTGAAGCATGAGGGTGGGGTCCCCATGAATGGGACCAGTGCCCTTATAAGAAGAGACACGAGAGAGATGATTCCTCTCTCCACCATGTGAAGACACAGCAAGAAGCCATTCTTTTGCAAGCCAGGAAGAGGGGCCTCACCGGGGACTGATTTGACTGGCAGCTTGATCTTGGATGTCCCAGTCTTCAGAACTGTGAGGAATAAATTTCTAATGTTTGAGCTCCCCAGTCTATATTTTTGTTATAGAAACCCTAACTAACTAAGACACTCTCTATCTTTGGAAACCTGGCTCCAGTCAGGCTGTTTCTTAACACTCCGCAACACCAGACACCAGAGACAAACCCTGAATCCAGTAGACACAAGTTCCCTTGGAACTATGTTCCCAAATTGAGGTCCCATGAGAGGAAGGATCAGTTTTCCCTGTGACAGAAACAGCACCCTCCGCAAATGTTTCTAGATGCAAGGTTTGAAAGGTGTGGTTTCATGGTGAGGGAAAAGGAAAATGGCGCAGAATTCCCTGGCCATTCAGTTGACCACCTTATCAAAGAAATTCTCTCTCTTTCTCCCCTTTATATTTGTAGGGGCAGGAGAAAGGTGAAGGGGTACATGTTGAAGGACAAATTTCATGATCTCTTAGCAAATCATGGACTCACATGTCGTCCACTCTTTGGAGTGTTGGACAACTTGTCATTCTCTGTCTATAGTCGCAACCTGAGTCTAGAACCCCTTCAGTATCCCTTTTAAATTTAATATCATTCAAATCTTTTAATATTATTTAATATCACTTAATTCTCACAAAAACCCTATAAAGAATGTTTATACACTGTCGGTGAGAATGTAAACAGTTCAGCTGCTGTGGAAAGCAGTTTGAAGATTTCTCAAAGAACTTAAAACAGAACTGCCATTCAACCCAGTAATCCCCTTACTGGGTATAAATCCAAAAGAAAATAAATTGTTCTACGAAAAAGACAGGTACTCACATGTTCATTGTAGCAGTATTCAAAATAGCAAAGACATGGAATCAACCTAGGTGCCCATCAATGGTAGATCGGATGAAGAAAATGTGGCACAGATACATCATGGAATATTATGCATCCATTGAAAAGGATGAAATAATATTCTTTATAGCAATATAGATGCAGCTAGAGGCCATTATCCTAAACAAATTAATGCAGGAACAGAACACCAAGTAATGCATGTTTTCACTTATAAGTGGGAGCTAAACATTGTGTACTTGTGGACATCAAGATGGCAACACGAGTCACTGGGGACTACTGGAAGGGGGAGGGAGAGAAGGGGACGAAGGTGGAAAAACTGACCATTAGGTACTATGCTTAGTACCTGGGTGATGGGATCATTCATACCCTAAACCTCAGCAACATGCAATATACCCAGTAACAAACCTGCGTGTGTACCTCCTGAATCTAAAATAAAAGTTGGAAACACAATAAAATAAAAATTTAAAAATCCTGTAAGGTGAGTACTATGGATGAAGAATCTAAGACTTGGGGGCTGAGTCATTTGCCCGCTATTCCATACATAGCCAGGCCTAGGAAATGAATTCCAGTCTTTCTGACTCCAAAGATGAAGTTCTTCACCCCTTCCTGATACCATTTTTCAAAAGATGAGCTAGATTTTGAGTCTACGAACCTGGGAGGCTGGAGTACCATTAACAGTTAGAGTGAATTAGGATGAGAAGTGATATGGGATATGACAATTAGCTCCATTTTAGATATGGTAAGTTTGAAGTTGTGGGGGACGTTGAACACCCCAGCAATGCCCTGTGGGTAACAGTAACTTGCACGTTTCACTAGGGAAGGGCGGACTTGCTCAAAAGGTAACAGGTGAAGGGGAAAGCCAGAAAGCTTTTTATTGCAGGCCGATGCAATAAGCCTCAGCTTGGACTGTATTTGTCAGTTGGACTGTATTTGTCTCCTTTCTGATGATTCTGAGAAAACAGATCTACCTTAATAATGCTGATAATTTGCTGAAAGTTCATTTACTGTTACTATCACTTGGCTTCCACGAGATGGCAAAGTATATTATCTTCCTTCTAAAGATAAACACAGGGGCCTGGGTGTGGTGGTTCATGCCTGTGATCCCAGTGCTTTGGGAGGCCAAGGCAGGAGGATCACTTGGGACCAGGAGTTCAAGATGGGCCTCAGCAGCATCATGAGACCCCGTCTCTACAAACAATTTAAAAATTAGAGGGGCACGGTGGCACACACTTGTAGTGCTACTGAGGAGGCTGAGATGGGAAGGATTGCTTGAACCCAGGAGTTCAAAGTTACAGTGAGCCAAGATCATGCCATTGCACTCCAGCCTGGGTGATAGAGTGATACCCTGTCTCAAAAAAAAAAAAAAAAAAAAAAAAAAATCAAAAATAAGCATCGAGATGGAAGCATCCAGGACACAAGCGCAAAATTCAGCTTTCAAATCCTCCACATTCAGGGAGCTCAGAGAGAGGCCCAGATGTCCACATGGGGAGGGAAGAAAAGAGAACAAGTCTGGGGATTTCTCTTCCTTAGGGCCATGACAGCACATGGCCTCAGAACTAGAAAGCCTTACAGGAAGCTAAATAGGCAGCTCTTGGTTCCTTAGCTGGTGGATGCCAGCTAATCCCACAGCAGCCTGGTGGAATGAGGACGGGGCTCACCCCTGCCTCTGTCATTCACTAGCTGTCTGACCTTGGACGTATTACCGCCCCTCAGCGCCTCAATCCCTTCACCTGTGAAATGTGAAAAATGATGCCTCACACATGTTGTTTGGAGAATTAAATAAGAGACCACATGTAACAGACATTCATTCCTCCCTCCTGCCACTGTTCATTGTCACCTGCTGTCACTTGTGACTTTCGCAGTGCCTATATAGGGCAGGCTTTAATAGATGTTGGTACCCCTGTCAATCCTAGGCCACATTTGGTTTTGGAGTGGATTTTTTTTTTTTTTTTTTTTTGAGTTTCGCTCTTGTTGCCCAGGCTGGAGTGAAATGGCGCGATCTCAGCTCACCACAACCTCTGCCTCCCGGGTTCAGGCCATTCTCCTGCCTCAGCCTTCCTGAGTAGCTGGGATTACAGGCATGCGCCACCATGCCGGACTAACTTTGTATTTTTAGTAGAGACAGGGTTTCTCCATGTTGGTCAGGCTGGTCTCGAACTCTCAACCTCAGATGATCTGCATGCTTTGGCCTCCCAAAGTGCTGGGATTACAGGCGTGAGCCACCGCGCCCGGCCTGGAGTGGATTTTTATGCCTACATCTTAATTGGATGAGGCTGGTGTTCCAGAGGTGAGCCTCTCACTGGTGGCACTGGGAAGCTGTGACCTAGAAGGGACCGGGAGCCTGGAACCTCCTCCTGAGGCCCCTCCTCTTGATCTCTTGTCCTGGAAGCCTTGGTTCTGTGCTTGGGTGTCAAGGAGCTCCCCTGATTGCAAAGTCAATGGGAAGCGAATGTAATTAAGGGAGGGTGTGGAATAGTAAAAGAGTAGCACACTTTTTTTTTTTTTTTAGGTGAGGTCTCGCTCTGTCATCCAGGCTGGAGTGCAGTGGCATGAACTTCGCTCACTGCTGCATCAACCTCCTAGGCTCAAGCAATCTTCCCACCTCGGTTTCTCAAGTAGCTGGGACTACAGGTGCATGCCACAGGCCTGGCTAATTTTTGTATTTTTTCATAGAGACGGGGTCTTGTTATGTTGCCCAGGCTGTTCTCGAACTCTTGGCCTCAGGTGAGCTTCCTACCTCGGCCTCCTGAAGTGCTGAGATTACAGGCATGAGCCACTGCACCCAATCAAGGGTAGCACATTCTGACCCACTGAGTCACACAGGATCAGATCCACAACCCCTCGTCCCTCATTATGTACAAGAGGAAATTGATACCCAGGGAGGCACCTGACTTGCTTGGAGCCACACTGTAAGTTAGTGATAGATGCTGAGACTGGGATACAGACTTTAGAATTTCCAGTCCAGAGTATATCCTCTTTTCTCATAGAAGTGGCTTTTATGGTCAGTGAATTCAAAAGCAAAATTTACCAGACATAACATACAGCGAGGACGATTGGAAACGCAATTGCCCAATCAACTGCCTCCTTTATCATGCACTGCTGCACCCTCCGCACGAAAGGCCTCTTGGTTGGGAAGGCATGCCCTTGCCGAAGACACCAGGAAAGAACCGGCATCAAGGAACAATGCCATTCAAGTGTATTCATTGATTCACTCATCTACTCATTCCCTGAAATGTGTATTGTGCTATGTTCTGTGAACAATGCTAAGTGCTGAATAATGTATACTTGTCTGACTTCTCTTCCTAGG
This sequence comes from Theropithecus gelada, assembly GCF_003255815.1. Classification (NCBI taxonomy): domain Eukaryota; kingdom Metazoa; phylum Chordata; class Mammalia; order Primates; family Cercopithecidae; genus Theropithecus; species Theropithecus gelada. The sequence continues at coordinate 25,353,972 of NC_037672.1, forward strand.
CAAGAAGGAGGATCTGAAATTCTACCTGGGCTGGGTTTCCAAGACCTGAGGTGCGTCTTGGAGTTGTGAGGCTGGCCCTGGGCTGTGGCATCAGGTTTAGGAAACCAGGAGGCTCTGTGTTATACTTGAGGGGGGCCAGGAAGCCAGGGAAGTCAGAAACATCCAATTCAAGGAGGCAGAGGGAGGGGAGTGCCATGCTTGGAGCAGAGCCAGCCACCGGGAGTCGGCAGATGTAGCATGGGTTCAGGTGGCCCAGAAAATCTCCCAGCGGTCCCCAGAGAGGCCCTGCGGGAGAGCAGATGGATGGGAGGGAAGGGCCAAGCAAACCATGTGGCTTTGACAACATTTATCACTGCTAATGAGTGAACTGGATACTTTAGTATGGATTAGACACATGTTGATGGTTTTTGACTGTTCTCCTTAAAGGGAATGAGGGCAGGAGGCTCTAAGCTGAGGGATACTAGAGACCACAGGCTCCCAGCCCTCTTCCATCGGTGGCTTCACAGCATGCACAGGTGCAACACCCTCCCATTGTGACATCTTTTGAGACAGGAATAATACAGGGTGGTCTCAGGAGAACAGAAAATTGCAGGCAGCAGTTTCACATGACTAGCAAAACGAAACTGTTGAAATAGCCACAGAGGCTATGGGATGATAAGACCCTGAAAACCAGGGTGTGGACCAAGCTGGCTAAGACTGACTGCATCCAACATGGTGCTGGATCTGACTAGATTTCACCTAGGACCTCATTATTCACTCATTAACATACTAAACACACACCCACCAGTGCCATGACAGCTCTGAGACCACCCATATTTGGTGTAAAAATGGGTGGCATCACAGCTTTGAGAGACCTCCACCTTTTTTCCAGGAATCTTCATGAATATTCCACCCCTTGGTTAAAGAAATCCATAGAGTTGGCCGGGCGCAGTGGCTCACACCTGTAATCTCAGCACTTTGGGAGATCACCTGAGGTCAGGAGTTCAAGACCAGCCGGGCCAACATGGTGAAACCCTGTCTCAACTAAGAATACCAAAATTAGCTGGGTGTGGTGGCGTGCACCTGTAGTTCCAGCTACTTGGGAGGCTGAGGCAGGAGAATTGCTTGAACCCAGGAGGCAAAGGTTGCAGTGAGCTGAGATAGTACCACTGCACTCCAGCCTGGGCTACAAGAATGAAACTATGTCTCAAAAAAAAAAAAAAAGAAAGAAAGAAAAGAAACCCATAGTGTAGAGGTAGCAACCCCAAACTCCATTGTGTGTCTCTGTCTTGAGCACACCCACACCCCCTTTTCTTGAGTGTGTACTTTTCCCTTTGCAATAAATCTCTATACGCTCACTATTTTCTGACTTGTCCTTTAATTCCTTCTTGTGATGGTGTCAACAGCCTGGACACAAGCTGGGGTCCAGGTCCCACTGGCATTTGGGGACCTCCTCAAGCCCAATGGCATCACTTTGATTACATTCGCCCTCTCCCCACACACACATGAAGGAGGAAAGAAAAGGGGAGGCTGCAAATGCTTACACCTAGAATCTTGGATGGGGATACACCAGAGTTGGAAAAATTCTTCTAGAAATTCTGCTGCCATGCTCCTCCACCTCCCCAAGAATGTGCCTTTCCTTGTTGGGAATCATGACTGTGGACAGAGAGGGCGCCGGAAGCACAGGTGCACAGTGGAAGTCAGTAACAGTGTTTATTGAACACACAAAGTGCAGAGTACTGGGCAAAACACTGGAAGGAAATACAGTGGAGGTTCAACAGCTGTTGTCAGCCTCATTAAGGTTACATTTGATTTGAACCGTGGGAACACCGGTTAAACATACACAGACGTATGTAAACAAGCCACAGAAATACATACATGCTTTTTCACTACTACATGCTTATGATACAAGATTCCCACAGGAACTGGGGTACAAGAAGCCACTGAGACACGCAGCTTAACTGAAGAGCAAAGATACAAGTCTCCATTCCAGGGTTCAAGTTCTACCTGGCTACTCTGGGGATGAGTGGGAGCTACCAGAAGACACTAGAAAATACCAGAGAATGATGATGAATGTGTTTTCTTAGCTCTATTAGCCACTGTATTTCAAACTCAAATTAGCATTCTACTTTAGCATGATATAAAGGCAGTTAACAAAGTACTAGAATAGAATTATGTCAATTTTTTAAAAAAGAGTAAAATCAGACCTTCTTAAAGGACAAAGATTCTAAAAGTTAATATCTTTTAAAATTCTTTTTAAAACAAGCTTCCATATGTGAAAGACTTTCCAATAAATTTAGTGAACAGGGGCATTTTACTACTCTATATCTGGGCAATTGTTTTTATTTTTATGTGCTTTAAAATATTTTTAAACTTTATGTGCTTTAAAAATATTTTTAAGTAGGGTTGCCAGATAAAATACAGGATGTATTTTAGTGCATGAGACGTGGTCATTCTAAAAGCTATTCATTGCTAATCTGAAGTTAGAATTTAGCAGCTATTTTTAGGTTAACAGGCCTTTGGAACTTCCAGAGCTTCCGAATAATGGGGGGCCTAATTTATCTTCATTTATATGCTAACACTGCCAGAAAGAAGGATTTTTTCTTCTGGCAGGAAAATTGTAGATAATGTAGGACTTACTCAAATATTGGAGAGATTTTCATTTCTTACACCCTTTATTGTCACCATTTTAGCAGTGCGTGTTTGAGTCAGTTGATTTTTTTACCTTGAAATCTTTGACTGAGGTGGCTAGTGACAGATAGTAAAATTAGATTTCAGTCTGAGGAAGTCTGGCTTGAGAGGTCCCCTGTACTAGTCACGCACTCAATAATTTCTTCCGTTAGCACGTGACAATTCCCTTCTCCAAAAATGTGACACTCACATCTTGTCCCATTATACATCTGTTACACTATTCATCATCACTTCTTGTCACTCTCTTTCCTTTTCCCCTTTCCAGATTGAATTCTTTTGAGAATTGAAATCCTTGTGTGCCACACAGAGCATCGGGCCTGGATCAATGGATGGCCATAACTCCATGGAAACAAGAAAAAGCAAAGCTCACTTCTCAGATGCCTAGATGCATGAAACTATGAACAATGGTTTTTTTTTGTTGTCATTGTTTATTTGTTTGTTTCCTGTTTGCTTCCCACAGTAGCAGGCAAACTTGCTTCTGTCAAATACGTTCATGTTAATTTGTGTAAGTGGACAGGACAATGTTGCTCTAAAAAAAAAGTAAGAAGTGTTGGTAGACTGAACTGATACATACTATTCTAGAAATGCACTTCCTGGTATCTGAATGTACAGCTTGTATCTTATTTAAGATTTCTAAGTCAGAGGAGAGATATTTCAACACTAATTCTGCTAAGAAATGAAGTTCACATGAAACTTGGTCATGAAGGAATGTAAAATTATAATACTAGCTGAATTCCTATATCCAATAACTATTCTTTTTTTTAAAAGAACACCAAAGAGTATATTTATATGTAAAGGACGTAATTTATGCTTGGTTTACACATATACATGAAATTAGCCAATTATTAGCAAGCATATAGATTGCATTTAAAGGCATAGACCGTTCTGACATTCAAAAGCTATTTGTTAACTGAGTCCAAGTATGCCAGATTTAATTCTGGGCCTGATTATATGTGTTTCTACCTTTGGCCAGGTACACGTAACTTACAATGCTCCTTTGTTCCTGGAGATCTTTTCTGGGAAAAAGGAAGTGTAGATGAATATGAGAAATTGAGTGGAGGCAAAGAAGTCGTAAGGTTTAATATCACCACATAAAGGAGAAATTAAGTAATATATATCATTAAAATAGAAAAAATATTCCCATGCACCTTCTGCCACTTAACATTCCTTAAAGTAAGATAGAATTCCATCTAGCTATTTGCCTTATACTCTTTTCTTTTTAAAAATGCTAAATTCAAGGCTGGGCGTGTTGGCTCATGCCTATAATCCCAGTAGTCCCAGCTACTATGGAGGCTGAGGTGGGAGGATCATCTGAGCCCAGGAGGCAGAGTTTGCAATAAGCTGAGATGGCACAACTGCATTTCAGCCTGGGTGGCAGAGCCAGACCCAGCCTCAAAAAAATAAAAGAAAAGAAAAGAAAAGAAAAAAGTTCAAAATTCCATCTTTCAGACATTGCTTATGCTATTCTGATGAAAACTAGCTTATGACTCTGAATGTTCTTGGCCAGCCTCAAGATGAAGAAATCAGGTTGCTGTCATACCCAGGACAAAATGGCCAGAGAGGGTTTGCTTCGTGTTCGCTTTGTGGTCACAATGTGGTGGAAGGCTACAGTGGATATATGAGAGGGTGACGGGCTCCCTACAGGCAGAGCAACTGCCACAATTCTCCATGAGCAGAAAAAGCAGAGCATGGAAATGTGTCACAGGAGGAGTGAGAGCCCACCTTGGATGTTCTAGGAGGTTTGAAAGCTCAGTAAGCCCCACATCTCCATTTTGAACATGTGTTTAGCAACTCCATTTGCAGTAGGAGCCCTGTTGGACTCCTGTCCCTGGCCTGCTGAGATTTTTCTGATGGTGAGTGTTACTTAACATTTCCTGCTTTGAACTGCCTAGAAACCAAGTCATGGCCCCACTGAAGCAGTGCTCTGGAATCCAGATGAAGGATGAAAAGCAGACCTTGAAGAGTTCCCACTGGAGATGGAACCTTCCTTCTCCATCACCCCTGCTTCCTTCTCTTCCTGATCTCTTCTTCTGTTCTTCCTCCTCTGCCTCCTCCCCTCCTTCCTTCTGCAGCGGAAGGTCAGGGGACAGCTCACTGGGGTGGCGCCGAGGCACTCATATGGCTGTATGAGAACCTGGACAGAGAGGCTCCTATGGTCCTGCCTTCCTCCTCCTCCCCCACCTCTCCCCTCGCCCCGGGGGGACCAGGATTGGGGCAGCAGGGGAAGGTGGCCATGAAGCCGAGGCGGAAGCGTTTGTTCATGAAGCAGTAGATGATGGGGTTGACGCAGGAGGAGGTGTAGGACAGGAGGAGGATGAAGGAAATGGGGGTCCCTGAGAGGCGGCGCTCCGCAGAGGCGGTGTCGTAGGCCCGCCAGGCGTTGGCGCTGAAGATGGGCATCCAGCACAGGAAGAAGAGGACCACGATGACGATGAGCATGCGGATCACCCGCTTCTTGGCCATCAGGTTGGCCGCGGAGCTGCTGCTCCGGATGCGGTGGGCCCTGCTGCTGCTGCCGGTGGACAGCTGCCGGAGCTCCAGCTTCCTCGGGGGCCTGGACTTCTGCAGGTAACACCCATCACTGTCCTCATATTTGCCGCTGCTGGTGGTGCTGGGTTTCCTTTCTGGGTGGGCAAGAGACCACTCATTGTTGGGGATGGGTCATGCCCGGTAGAAAGCATGGAGCCCCCACTCCCCTCCATGAAGAAGGCCAAACCAAAAAGGAACTGAAAAATGGCAGACGACCTGGCCTTACACTGACATGGGTAAGCATTGATCTATACTAGTTCTTCCCTTCAATGAAAAGCTGCTTAAAATGAGCAAAATATATGATAAAAACAATATCTTATGCATGTAGCTTACAAGAAAAAATGATTAAAGAATGAATATTCACACTCTTCTCCTTCCCTTCCTTAGCTCCCCAGAGGGAAGGTTCGGGCTTGCTGGGTAAGATTCCAGATTGCTTTTATTATGAGGAATTTGGATAAGAAGAAAAAAAAACCATGAAAACCAAAGAAGCTAGAGAGACTCAGTTATCTATGCAGTAGAGAGCTGAGTTAGGGCATGGAGTGAGAAGGGAAAAGCTATGTCAACACGGGTGTCGAGGTCAATTTTCATGGACAGTGGATTGTAATGAATGGAGAAGGAGTGAGGCTTTGTGGCCACTGCAGGGTGAGAATAAAAAGGAGGAGAGAGGATGAGGAGAAGGAGACAACAAAAACCCGGCTGTGGGTTAGGAATCAAATCCCTTCCAGTGCCTTTGGAGAGACACAAAACAGGCTGGAATTACAAGTAGCTTTGGTTGTGGAAGGGGCTCTGTTTGAATACAGCACTACAGAACTTCCGGCACAGAAGAGGCCTTGGCTTGTTATTGGGTTATGTGTGTGTTACTTTATTCCACTCAGAACGCTTTTGAAAGGAAAGATTTCCCCATTCTACAGATGAGAAAATGGAGACACTGGGCCTCATGACTGTGCTTCTTGACACAGAGTCTCATAAGAATACTTAAAAAATTTTCCAACAAACTTTACATAAACTCGGGTATTTCTTTTTAAATGATAGGAAACAAGCTTTTGTGCTCATTTGGCATAAACACACAGCTACAAGATAGTTACCTTTAGCAGATTTCTTCTGGCTAGCCTCAAATTTTATTCCCTGGTAGAGTTCCAAAGAGATTAATCCATATGCCACCATCATCACAATTCCAGGAATAAGAAAGAGGATGAGTAACAGGAATGTGTGCCTAATGAAATCAGAAGAAATCCAATAACCAGCAACTTTAGGCCTTCAAACTCAAATGGGAAGGAATGAATAGGGTTTATGTTTATTTTTACTGGCCTGAGCAAACGCATTAATTACTAGTATTTAATATCCTTGGCAACTTCATGTCTGGCGATTCAGTCATTATACGTTGTTTACTTCTTTTCTTTTTTTAGATGAAGTCTCTGATGAAGGACTAGTTTAATTGGAAAAGTTTGGTGTAATTCTGTGCTTGAAAGGAGTCTATGTATTAAAAAGAATGTAAGCTTTAAAAAATGAGAGTATGTGAATAGCATTTCAATAAAGCTGTTTTAAAAACCTTTAAAAATGACTTACATCGAGGATTTCTATGTGCTACATATAGGCTAAGCATTTTACATACATCATTACATTTAACTCTCATAATAACCATTGAGGTAGGTGCTACTGTCTTAATACCTACAGTAGAGAGGAGGAAACTGAGACATAAAGAGCTTAAATAATTTGTCCAAAGTCACACAGCTGGTAGCAGAGGTGGAATTTGAACCCCCAAAATATGATTCGAGAACCTAGAAGCTATGCTTTTTAAGCATCACAATATACCATTTGTCAAACAACAGAGTAATCAAGTGCTTAGGCAGGGACAATGGAAAACCTCCTGAGTCTTACAAAACATGCCATTCTGGCTGTTTCTGACCCGTAAGCAGCTCAGACATTTACATGGGCACCCATTCTCCATGACCCCGTGAGGCTGGCACAGTGGCATCGTCATTCTAGTGCCTGGCTGGGTAGAGCTATGCTTTCTCTAAACATCTTTGATTCCTGAGGAATCACAGCCTCCTTCTTTATGAGTCTGGCCCCTAAATCACTTCTGCAGTCTGGCATGTGTGAGGTTACACGATTAGGCCATAAAATTGTCAGAGGCTTATGGTGGCTGGGCCATTTCTCATTTCAATTTGACATGTTTTGATAAGATTCCTTTTCAAGCCTTGGAAATATTCCTCTCATTTGCAACGTAATTCCTTTGTGTGTGTGCTACTTGGTTGAAATGAAAGGAGGAAAGCAAAAAAAAAAAGCAGAGATGATCTCAGTTTGGGGCTGTTACTCAATGTCTAGTTCCCCGCTTCTAAAACATCCTTGGAATTGGTAAATATAATACCCTGCAATTTGTGTAGCCTTTTTTTATCATGATATTTTTATGCACACATTCTCTTTTGTATCTTACAGCCACCCAATGAGGGAGATTTTTAAAATATCCACATTTTAAACTCCTAATAGAGATAAGGAACCTGACGTTCAGAGAGCTTATGTGAACTTGCCCAAGGTCCCCAGTTAGTAAGCAAAGGAACCAGTATTACAATCTTGCCTTTTTATTTCTGGTAAAATGCTCTGGGTAAGTACCAGAGCTGCTGCAACTCTAAGAAAAACCATGTGGGATTTGGGACTCATTCCCTGCTCTGTCTTAATTCTTTAGAAAATCATTGCCAGGTGCAGTAGCTCATGCCTGTAATTCCAGCATTTGGGAGGCCAAAGCGGGAGGATCACTTGAGCCTAAGAATTCAAGACCAGCCTAGGCAATATAGTGAGACCGAATCTGTATTTTAAAGTAAAAATTTTATTAAATAAAAGAAGGCTAGGCACGGTGGCTCACGCCTGTAATCCCAGTACTTTGGGAGGTCAAGGCGGGTGGATAACCCGAGGTCAGGAGTTCGAGACCAGCCTGACCAATATGGAGAAACCCTGTCTCTACTAAAAATAAAAAAAAAAAATTAGCCGGGCATAGTGGTGCATGCCTGTAATCCCAGCTACTCAGGAGGCTGAGGCAGGAGAATTGCTTGAACCCGGGAGGCAGAGGTTGTGGTAAGCCAAGATCACACCATTGCACTCCAGCCTGGGCAACAAGAGCATAACTCCATCTCAAAAAAAAAAAAAAAAAAAAAAAATCATAGCTCTACAATTAATCTAGCCTAACCCTCCACTATAGCATTGAAAAGCATACTACATGATGGTTGAACAGAGAGGCTCTGCCTCTTCCTTAGGTTTGTGAATTGGGAAACTTAACCTTTCCAAGTCTCAGTTTCCTCAACTGCAAAACGGGCACAGTAACAGTAATACCTATCTTAGAGTGTTTTCACAGGATTGACTGAATGAATATACTCATGGCATTTATAACAGGGCTCCCCAGCTAAGTGTTTGCTATCGTGATTATCCTAGAACAAGGCTGGAATGACTTCCTCAAAAAGTCTCCAGGAAACTGATCCCCCAACAACTCTGGACAAGGCATCTCAGTTTTTCATAATATTGCAAAATTACGTCAAGTTGTATTTTTAAAAATAAACAATGCAACCTTACCAGGACTGCTGCATGACATCATTTGGCAGTAGAAAGCGGCACATATTCGCGGTCTGGTTGTTATTTTTGGTAAAAGGCACCAAGTTGCTATAAATGGGGTACGGAGTCATGATGGTAAAGGAAAGGCACCAGGTAGCAGCAATCACCTTCAAAGCATGGGATTTTGTTTGCCAGACCCGGGACTGTAAAGGTTTGCAAATCGCACCGTATCTCTCTAGAGATATGGCTACCAGATTAAAGGTAGATACACTCACAGAGGTGCCTGGGAAAGGAACAAAGAAGCCGGTTATGTTGACTCTGAAATCCAAAGTTTATTTGCACATTAGCTTGAATATATCTGATCCGCACAGGTTTGATATCAAAGGAAAACGCTTAGAAGGTAAAGAAATATTGTGTATGTATATTTTTAAAAGACGATTTATTCTCAGCTTTGTTCCAGAAAGGGTTTAAGGCAGTTAAAGAAATGGATTTGTAAATACATCTCATTGCCAATTTTTAATAAGTTTATTGAGCTTTGATTATCACCTAACACCTGCTTAGGCTCAAGGCGCTCATTAATTAATAACCAAGGGGATGAAATTTGTTCTTGCACCCACAGAAAAGGTTTCTCTAAAATCTGAAGAAAAGCTCTAATTTTGAGTATGGTCTGCATAGTTCAGTTGACTTTAAAAACCCGAGATTCTCAAGCGTTCTCTGACCCTGAAAGGTCACTGTGACCTGAGCTGGAGGCATGAAGGCTTTTTCTAAAAATTTTGAGTACATACTGTTCTTAATAGTGAAACAATCTATATTTCAAAATGCAGCTTGTTGTAAAAAATAAGTAGTACAAAGACAAGGGAAAATGCCCCATACGGTAACTAAAGGTTTCTCTGGGTGGGGGACTATAAAGTCTCCTGTCTCGTTGTTTTTGTTTTTCTGTATTTTGTAGAAGGAGCAAGCATCACCATTACAGTGAGAAAGGTATCAAACACACCTCATTTAAAATAATGTATTTCTTTTCTGGGTGTGGTGGCTCATGCCGGTAATACCAGCACTTTGGGAGTCCGAGGCAGGCAGATCACTTGAGGTCAAGAGTTCGAGACCAGCCTGGCCAACATGGTGAAATGCCATCTCTACTAAAAATACAAAAATTAGCCAGGCATGGCTGCATGTGTCTGTAATCCCAGGTACTTGGAAGGCTGAGGCAGAAGAATCGCTGGAACCTGGGAGGCCAAGGTTGCAGTGAGCTAAGATCGCACCACTGCATCCCAGACTGGGTGACAGAGAGGCACTCTGTCTCAAAAATAAAATAAAATAAATCATGTACTTCTTGGTCTTAGATGGCCTATGGAAAAAATAAAAATTAAAATAAAAAATAAATAAAATCATGTGCTTCTTGTCCAAAAAGCTGAATTTCTATTATTTTTGTATTTGTATATGCATACTTATTAAAATGTCCTATTATTCCCTTAAAATTCCCTGTAGAGTCCTTCCGCTATAAATTCTGTCAATTCTTCTGAATATCTCTTACCAAGATTTCTTAAACCTCCTAATTAATATAAATTTGGGAGCAGAGGTCCTGAAACGGGGGTCCTTAGTTTCTCATTATTCTTATGGATATAAACTAATTCTCTGAAACTATATCCAAAAATGTCATTTTTCTAGGGAGCCTGGCTCTAGCTTTCCTTAGAGTCTTAAAGAAGTCTATGACCCCCAAACCATTAACTAAAAACTCATGTTCTGGGGATAGGATTTGCTGTGTTTTACTGGATTTTACCCTAAAGAGTTGATAACATTTAGAGTTGAGAGTATAGCCCAAAACTCTCTAAGAGTCAGTTCTGTGTAATGGATCCTCAGTAACTATAAACTCACTGGCAGGCAAGCATTCTTTTTCTTGTTGCTACAAATTAGGAGCTAATCAATGTTAATTATTAGTATTGAGGAGACTGCAAAATTAAGAGAAGAACCTAAATTATTGGAATTAAAAATCCAACAAAATTATTATGGTATTGCAAATACTTTCAGAATGATGTTGCTTTTCTTTTGGCCAATAAAATTGTTTTTATGCTGTTGAAATTTACATAACATAAAATTAAACATTTCAAACTGAACAACTTTGTGGCACTCAGAATGTTTTGCCACCATGAAAACACTCGTTTTAAACCTTGGTTCACATTCTCCGGTTAAGGTTCCCAAATAGTAGTACCATAAGATATATATGGATGGGCCTCGGATGTCTACAGCACTAGTTATTATTATTGCTTCATTATTTAACAATGATCTTTGTCCTTTGTAAGTTTCGTCCTTTTTTTTTTTTTTTTTTTCAGAGGACTTGGACACGGATTGACACATTCTTGGTTTTTGGTGGCACGAGGGTCAGAAATTCATCCTCATTTTGTCAGTGCGGAATCCCACTTCCTCAACTGGGAAAAACAAAGACTTTTAAAGCCTTCCGGTCATTGAAGACTACCCTAGCCCAGCTCACTGCTGCATATTCTTCAAGGCTTGGGTCAGAACAAAAATAACTCCCTGCTTATTTCCCACCTCTGCCCCTCTCCCAACTAATTCTCAGAAAGGGCAAGGGACTAGGCAATCTGGCACCCAGAGGGGACCAAGAAATGTGTTTTTGTTCAACTCCAGGAGAACCACAGCAGTTGGCAAACTGAGGTAGCATGCTCACCACTGTGTGGCTACTAATCTGGACTCAAATCTCAGCTCCGTTGCTTACCATCTGTGTGGCTTTAGGCACATTATGAACCTCTCTGTGCCTCTGTTTCCTCCTTAATGAGACAAGGAAGAATCATTGCATTTACTTCATAGAGTGGTTGGGAGGTAAGGGAAGATCATGAAAGTTAAAGCACGTAGTACCACATGGGGTGCATCAAAGCACAAAAAATTTAGCTCTTATGATTTTCATTATCATCATTTTTGTTTGGCATAGGCAAACAGCTACATATCTCAGCCAATCAGGGTCAGCTTAGCGACCCCACAGCCCCCAGGAGCAAATTCAACTCCTCATCTAGGGGCAGAGACCTCTCTCCCTCTGCCAGAGATGGTCCCAGCTTTGGGGAGAACAGGCTGAGAAGTGAATCCTGACAAGAGAATCTGGAACTGTGATAGAACTGGTTTTCAAATAGCCCCTGTTCCCTAAGGAAACAAGAGGAACAATGGCAAAGAACCCTCCTCCATAATCCTTACCCTCCCTAGAAGCCAGGACTCAAGTTGGGTATAGCTCAGGACACAGTCAACAGCTTCCAGAAAGGGATAGAGCAGCTTAAAGTCACTTTTGACTTCACACAGAAGGAAGCAAGTCCCTCTTCCCTTCAAATAGAATCAAGCAAAATTAACTGCTGTGTTTTCCTATCAATGTATTTCACTCTTAGAAACTGACCTCCAACGTGGATGATGGGGACCGACTTACAGGGAACGTATAAGGATGACCGTCAAGTCAGCAGCAATGTCCTTGCACACAGCCGTGCACAGCCTAATGTTCTGTGATTCAGCCCTCAGCAGAGCTCTTCTGCTGTGATTGTCAGAGGTTTGGGAAGGTCTGGGGCTGAGTGGGGTCTGGGGCAAGCTCCAGAAAGAGTCACCAGCAGCAACTTACCCATGAAGTAGGTGGTGGTCTTGCAGACGGCGCTCCCGAAGATGAAATCCTTGAGCAGATTGGGGATGAGGTTGAACGGCATGCAGAAGAGGCAGAGCATGAGATCGCTGACAGCCAGGGAGAGGAGGAAGATGTTGGTGACCGTCCGCATCCGCTTGTTCCGAATCAGCACGGTGATGACCAGCGTGTTTCCCAGCACGCTGAGCAGGAATATCAAGGAGTACAAGAGAATCTGCACCGCCGGCTGCCACTCTGCAGACAGTAACAGGAGCAAGACGAGGGATGGAGGTGATGAGAGCAGAATGCTAAAACCGAAGCCAAGGGTGATTTCCTGCCGATTTCCCCCCTCACCGGGGTGTACATCACTGGACCCACCATTCCTGTCCTGACAACATTTTGCAGAAACAAACTGAGGAAAGCAGAGACTGAATTATTTTGTTTGTAGAAGGTTGGTTTGTTAAAAGATCACTCAGGGAACCACTTTTTCTTAAGAACAAAGCTCCTCAAGTGAACAGTGATCACTTTCTTTCCTGGCTGCTAAGCATGATTTCACTGTAACCACTTCATGCTGGTTTCCCCCCAAGAAAAGAAAACGGCTGCATGGTGACAACACCTTTTCTGCTGTGCTTGTAAGTTCAGGCTTTGACACTTGTACTCCCTCTTGCTTCACTCAGCTTTTCCTCCCCTGCTTTTGTTCCCCCAAGTCCTATTCATGAATGCCCAACTCTCCCATGGGGGACAGTAAGAATATTTGACTCTATTCTGCTTGTTAATCTCTTCTGCAAACTTCTGAACATATGACTTTATCCAGCCTTGTCTCACAATGACTTGGTTATGTATATTTTTTTATCAGCCTTGCCTTTGCTGATTTCTCCCGCAACTCAGTAGTTTCCTGGATTAAAATAACAGCTTCCGACACTTACCTTTGGAGGGACGAGGCTGATCCAAGCAGAAAAGCGTCTCATTTTCGAGCCCGAGTTCGCAGGGAGGAGTGATGTTGCTTCCATTCACAAGGAGGCTGTCAACCACATCCATCCTTGCCTGCTGCTTTCCACCAAGTGCTGGAGAGCTGGTGAATTGCTCACTCCCGGCTCATTTCTCTAATGACTGAAGCGTCTCCCAAATGCAACCTGCCGTGGAGGAGCAGGGAGGGAGTGATTTCCAGGTGTGGGCTTTTTCAGCCATTCCTAAAGGCGACTTGAGTTCACCACACTCACTCCAGCTGGGCAAGCATTTGCACTCCTGTTGTGGAAAAGGCAGTGAGTGCAAGCGAAGCCCGCTCCACCTTCACCCCCCACCCCGCCGGCCCTTTCCTGGGCCAGTCTTAGGGCCCTGAGCACAGACAGCCTGGTTGCCCGTTAACCATTCTCAGAGTGTGGCTGCTTTTATACACACATGTGTACACATGCAGGGACACATACACACACACACAGGCTTCCCCAGTACTCCTCTATATAGGAACCTGTCACCCTCCAAGACATGTGCAGAAGAAAGCCCAAACTGGCTGTATGAGACAGGAACAATTAACACGGTAACAGATCCGATAATGCAGACCATCAGGCCTAAAGAACACGGAGGGACTGTGTTCTACCTCCTTATAGAAAAGCAATTAGTGCCTTTTTAGTTCTGGAACCATGCCCGGTGGTGTGTGTCTGTGGATAGAACTGCTGGCTGGTTGTTAAGTTGCTACTAAACACAGTGTTGTTTCTCGTGGTCTCTGCCCTTGTTAACTAGAAGGATTGAGGTACTTTTGAATATAGGTACCTGGGTCCTTATTACAAAAGATGTTAGTAAGATTTCCTCGTCATTCATGAAGTCTTGCGTTCAGCACATCTTCATTGAGGGTCAATCATTTGCCAGGCACTTTTCTATCATGTCAGCAAATAATGAACAGAATTATTTCAGGTAGTAAGTACTATGAAGGAAGTAAAGCAGGGAGACGTGATGTATACAAACAGATTAGGGACTGATTTTTTGGGGGGCGGGGACAGGGTCTTACTCTGTCCCCCAGGCTGCAGTGGAGCGGTGCGATCATGGCTCACTGCAGCCTTCATCTCCCTGGCTCAAGCAATCCTCCTACCTTAGCCTCCTGAGTAGCTGGGACTACGGGTACACACCACTAAGCCCAGCTGATTTTTTTAGTTTTAGAATAGAGGAGGTCTCGCTATGTTGCCCAGGCTGGTCTCAAGCTCCTGAGCTCAAGCAATCCTCCTGCCTTGGCCTCCGAGTGTTGGGATTACAGTTGTGAGCCACTGCACCTGGCCTGGGGCTGCTAATTTAGAAGGGGTAGTCAGGAGAGGTCTCTCAAGGAGGGGACTGTGATCTGAGACCTGAACCACAAGGAGGACAAAGTCTTGTGAAGATCTGGGGACAGCTTCTCCCAGGCAAAAGGAGGAGTATTTTTAGCAGTGGTAACAGCACGTGCAAAGGCCCTGAGGTGGGAATGAGGGTGGCCCCATTGAGATACGAATAGATAGAAGCAGGAGTGAGTGAGGGGCAAACAGCAGGACATGAGATCAGAGAGGGGGACCAACTCAGGGGTCTGGGTGTTCCATGAAGCTCTGTGGTGCTGGAAAGCCCTTCGGCCTCCATTGCACAGATTATCTCCTCAGTTCAGACCCTTTGGAAAGCAGACGACAATGGCTGTAGAACCTGCGTTTCTGACGTGCTGCTTGGCTGTGCTGAGACTTGGTCTGTTTGCTAGATACCTGTGGGGCTCCTTGTGTACTGACAGTGCTTCCGCTGGCTGCATGCTACATCTTGCTGAGTCTCTGCCAGACACAGAGGAACTAACGCATTTTTACTGTCAATGTGGGGCTGGAAAGACAGTGGTGCCTCTTTTCCTTGAAACCACGAAGACCACATGGTTCAGGGCATTTAGTCACAGAAACAAGAAGGGGAAGGGACACTGGAGAAGCTGCGGATGTTATTAGGAGGACAGGCTTTGGCATCAGACAGACTTGGGATCAAATCCTGGCTTCACTGGTTACCTGCTAGGAAATATCGGGCAAGTTTCTTTCTCTCTTTTCTTTTCTTTTCTTTTCTTTTCTTTTCTTTTCTTTTCTTTTCTTTTCTTTCTTTCTTTCTTTCTTTTTTCTTTCTTTCTTTCTTTCTTTCTTTCTTTCTTTCTTTCTTTCTTTCTTTCTTTCTTTCTTTCTTTCTTTCTTTTTTTCTTTCTTT